>NC_134489.1:79217847-79265347 GCF_040206685.1 Ascaphus truei
TCTCCCATAAAAGTGTAATTATGCAATTTAGGAGTGCTGCCTGTGGACATGTACAAGTTTTTATGGATACACAAGCCCCTTAACAATTTGTATTGTATTTTATTTTTCTATGAGGGAAATATATATATTTATTTTCCTGTTGTGCTTGCTGTTATGTATGTGATTAGTTGTTCATTTTATTCTTTGATATGTTATTACATTTAGCAATCATAATTAAAAATAGAATAACATTAGATAGTAAAAATAGATATCCAGATACCTTGTGAAAACCCTAAAAATGTTTAATCTATGGTGTACGACCCCTTTAACATGTAGGTGTCTAGTTACTAAATGGTGCTATGCCATAAGACACCAGTTGAATGGGTTGTAAACTGTCTTTTGGTGCTGGAAGATGTCTGTAAAAATAAGACCAAATTCCTTCTTTTAGTCCATTCAAAAAAACAAAACAAACAAGTACAGGAAAGCTAAAGTGTACTTAGAGATGTAGAATAGATACTGTAGACAGGTAGCAATACATTGAATTACTGTATATACTGTTGAAGCACAATTCTATAAAATACAGATATATACCCAAAAAATCAGTAAGCACTGATTTGAGTTTCAAACTTAGCCCACTGGTTATTGATACATGATTAGTAGTATTTCACAATTCTAAGGGCTTACAGTCTCTGTGTTGATCACCTGATGAAAGGTCAGCGTAGGAACTGAAAAGTTGTGTTTATCCCATGTTTCTGAAAATAAATGAGATTTTAACAGACTGTAAGTAGAGCTTTTTGTTCTCAATACTGGAAGAGATGTTGCTGTAGTGTATTTTTTGACCATGGTGTTGGCTATACAGTACATGGTGTTGGCAGGTTTCTTTCTATGAGTTCCCCCAACAGTTTTTCGGTTTACAATACTAAGGGTAAATTTAAAACCATAAACATAATTGAAAAGTGTTGTAAATTTGGCCATGCTAAATTTATTGCTGCAATTTTGTGTAATAAAATAATTCCACCATTTGTACACCTTGTTAACACTTACCATAGTGATCAGCACGATTAAATATAGAAGATGAAATACAGTGATTAAAGATAACATAAATAGAATAATATCAAGAGAACGTACTGTAAATTACTAAAAACCTATCATTATAAATATATAGACCTACTGTATAGTATGGAACACTCTGCAAAAGTTCCAAGGAGTAAAAAAAAAAGATTTGTTAGAATTGTTTCCAAAACTGCATCAAGCTGAGTGAGTCAGTGCAGTAACAACTTCAAATTTAATATGACAATGCCTTAATTGTACATTAATATATGAGAAAGGAATCCCCAGCTGGGTAAAAGCGCCAAGCACTGATGTCGTGGAGATGCCAAAGGAAAGTACCCTTTACTCTTTGACAAAGTGCCCGAGCGGTACGAAACGCGTCAGAGTGCGCCTCCGCGAGGTGCCCGCTATTTTTTTGTATATGTCCAGCAATAAATAATTATTTTTAGTGACCCAGCAGCAGCATCAACCTTTCCTTTGGCATCTCCACGACAGCAGTGCTTGGTGCTTCTCCCCAGCTGGGGATTCCTTTCTCCTGCATCGTTTGTTTGAGCCGGTGCTCGCCTATCCAGATTGCTTCAATCAAGTGAGTACTGAAGGTTTATCACTCCATTGTTTTACTCTGGGATCCAGCTCCAGGACATTGTTATTCCAACAAGTTGGGGGTCAGGTTGATCCACACGGGCAGCCCTGACTTACCCCATTTACATTATTGGTTTATGCCCACACTAAGAGCACTCATATGATCAACATCTGGATGGACATTGTGGATTTGAATTCTTTATTACATTTCATTGCATTATTAATGTGCCTTTCATGCCATGGTCGTCACCTTCTTAGAGCTCTACATTGGGAGATTAATTTCTCCTGCTTTTCTACATTAATATACTGTATGTACAGTATGCAAAATAAAATATGTCAAATTCATTTGAATAATTATCTTTAATAAGTAATATAAAATAATAACACAACATGTAAACCTACCTAAAATTCGAAAGTTCCCTGAGGATTGGAATTTAAGTTCAACAAGGAGCCCCTTCAAATAAAAGTGTTAATAATAGACACTGCAGCACAAATCACAGCGCAGTGATTCTAGTCATGCACAGTTTTTCTTTGTTCAGTAATTTTTAGTCAATCTATATATAAACTACCTCTTGATGTCAGAACTAGCAAACCAACTTAACAGTTGTTTGTAGGTGCATGCAGAGAAAGTTGTCTCATAGCAAAATATAGATCAGTAAGTTGGTTTCCAGGCAACATTCATTAAACCATAACTGAGCAATGCTCAACTCCAGTCCTCACAGCCCGCCTCCCCCCACACACAACATGTCAGGTTTTAGGATATCCCAGCTCCAGCACATGTGGCTCAGTCAGGGGCTCTGTCTTTTTTTAGCTACTTGTGCTGAAGCAGTGACTAATTGAGCCACCTGTGCTAAAGCTGGGATATCCTGAAAACCTGACTCGTTGGGGGGGCTGGAAGACTGGAGTTGACCCCCCCCTGCCATAACTAGCAGAGGCAATTTCATTCTTCTGTCTGATAAATGTCTGAGCTACCATTAGATTACTTTGATTCTTGGAAATGTCACAACAAAACATTCATCCTGTTTCTCCTCATAAGAAACCCGTATGTGAAATACAAAACAACATGTCTGAAAACCAATTAAACCTTTCTAGACCGGCGGTATCTAGTTAATATTTCCCAATGTGAGCGACGGTATGCACACTAAAGAAAATGGTCTAGCATATAAAGAGAAAAGTCTGATGTCCACATTGGCATTACTTCCCCCTCAAAATACCATATACTGTACATGCTTTGTCCAAAGTTTGCAAACCGGGCAAAATTTGGCCTTTGTTTTGCAAACATTTTTGCATAAATCATAAATTTTGGATAAACAACTTACAACCATTAAAAATGAATGTGCGTGGAGAAGGGTACATAGGCTGACGCAGAGAATTCTGGGTTTTGAGTTCCCTCTCAACCCTTGGGTATGAAAAACAAACTTATTAGCCATATAATGACAGCAAAACGTTGTGCCACAGCAGCGGTGTGGATGAGCCCGAACTTGCCGGTTCTCAACCAGATAAAAACACGAATCTGGCACTCTCTTAAAATGGAAAGACTTACTGTACAGCACTGGGATTCTGAGAGACTCTTGCTCAAAATTTCAGAAAGTATGGCAGCCATGGCAGATTTAGGAGACTCTCAACACGCAAGACACCCCCCCATAAACCAGTCCAATATTCTCTAGTGAAGACCTTCCCCGTCTCCCGGGTCGCCCGGGGAGACAGCCAACCAAAAAAGTATAAGATACTGAGTGGTATCATTTGATTTGAAGTATATGTATGTATATATTTATTTATTTTTGCCATTCATTGTGTATTTTTATAATAAAATATGTACTCGTCAGGAATGTTGCACCATTCCTCTCCACCCCCCACCCCCTCCCATTTTTGATTTCTGTATTTTCCCCCCCCCCCTTTCCTCCCCCACACAACTGTTGGAAAAACGTAATAAAAAACTTACGTATAAAAATGTAAAAAAGGAATGTGCAAGGTCACCTGCCTCTTTATATACTGCCGTTTCCTTTACTACCATTTGTGCTAAAGTTCATGACATTTTATTACATTGTGGCAAAATTACGGTTGTAAATTGTGAAAGCAGCAAAATCTCACACACTTCCCAGCGATGTGAGTTTTTGCAAAAATGTATGAAATATATAGAAAGAAACATGAAATGTACAGAGACTGTACAATCGTTTCGCAAAGGACATTTGAAGACATTTGCACACCTCTTGTAATAAAGCAAAAAGAGGATGAAAAGCTTCAGTCATTTAGGACTTAAACATTGATGCTGTAATGGTGAATCAGAATGTACATACTGTACGTTCTCGATAAAAACCCCTTTTTGACGGCATATGGAGTTCAACGCTACCGTACTTGGAATATCGATCAAAACTGTTTTGCTCTTGTTACTATTTAACATGTGATTTGCAATAAAGAAATTGAATTGTGTACGATGTGGGGATGGCTTACATTTGGTTTATGTTACGAGTATAAGTGATTTGTTTCCTTTTGTGCTGGAACTGTGCCAGGGAATAAAATTCCTTTGTTGTTCCTATTGTTCAGTCATTTTCAGAATAAAGGGAAGTACTAAATACTACACTGCACATTGGATTATTCATGAATATGTTTACAATTTTTACTATATGTTTAAAAAAAAAAAAACAGTTATTGCCATTACATGAAATTGTGCATTTAATCTATCTATCTATCTATCTATCTATCTATCTATCTATCTATCTATATATATATATATATATATATATATATATCTCTTAGAACCAATATATTAAGATAGTTTGAGAGATTTTTGCTGCTTTAGCATCTCTTGTATCAGCTTGTAAGGATTGTTATATGAAGCATTAGGAGTTAGGGTGAGGTTGAATGTGCTTTTTCCATGGTGCTGAACGGCAGGCTTAAACACCCCTCAACATGTAAGGTGTTAAGGATATTCCAGCTTCAGCTCAGGTGGCTCAATCAGTGGCTAAGTCTTGTGTTAGACACCTGTCCTGAAGCAGGGATATCCTGAAAACCTGATCTGTTGTTGAGTCTTGTGGACTGAAGTTGAGCACCCCAGAAATAGTGCATTAGCCCTGCCCCCTTTATGCATGTGACTGATTCAATATAATGGTTGCTTCCCCTGCTTGTGTGTTGTTTATGTGACACAGCAATGCGCCAGCAAGTGCAATAACATCTGCTACATCTGTAGGTTGGTGGCAGTTACCCAGGGTCTGCAATAATTATTTGGTTTATTCATAGACCAATATATATTTTTAAGCCAAATACAATTAAGCCCCTTGCAATGCTTAGGATGATACTTGTTCCAACACATTCACACATTTACACTAACATAACAGTTTTATTTATCAAGCACATGTATTCATGAAAGCATGTTCTAAGTCAGTTTCCAAACACTGCTTCAGTTTTTTTGTAAAACAAAAACAACTTTCATTAGATTTTATGGGAAAAAAACTGTCCTTACATAACAAAAACAATTCCCAAACTAATACAAAATACACCATGATTGTTGTTAGAAAATAAGGTTTCCACACGGTCACTACAGAAGTCATGTTTACTGTATTTCATGATATGAAAAAAAAATAGCATACATATCAGCCACTGGCAGGCTTGTAAATGGCTGGCATTTGCAGACTGATTATTGACAAATTCTGATGTCAGGGTCCATTAGTATGCAGACTGGTGATGCACATACATACAGTGACTCATGGTAATCTCCTTATTGACTGGTAGATGTGACATGCATTAAACACTCTTTCATTATTGGCATGGAGGATCTTCAGGGTGGAGAGGACAAGGGCATGTGGATGCATTTAGTAAAGGGGTACAAGCTGACCTATGGGGAAATGGAAGAAGGACTGGGAGTGTTCATTCAGTTCTGCAGGTTTAGCCAGAAGCAGGGACATCCTAGATTCCTTGCAAGTGACATCTTTCAAGCAATAGGTGAGAGAGCCAACTTGCAATAAAGCAATGCTGGACAGTACTTGCCAATGGGGACAGAGTATCACATGTACTTGTGGGTGAGAACTTAGGTTCCAGTGGTCATCAATCAGTGTGGTTTGGTACTGTATAAAGACAGAGGCTATCTTACCACACTAAAACAAAGGTCTTAGATTTCAGGAGTGCTGACATTCTTTGGCGGGGGGGGGGGGTGGTGGTGTATTTGAGTGGAGTGCAAGAGCAGTGGAAAACAACGGAAAGATGCAATATTAGAAGCAACCGATCTTTGTGTCAGGCAAGTTAGTAAATACAAGGAAAAGAAAGCCTATATGGTTTTTAAAAGAGGTGGCAGGTGTTGTAAAAGCTAAGACAGCTTTTAGGAAATATATGCTAGGCGATAATAGTGAAAAGCAGGGTTCCAGACCTGTCTGAGACATGTGAATGTGCTCACAAGTGGCATTTTTTTCATTTGCTGTACACTACGTGGAGGGTTTTTATCACTTTTCTTTACCCACCATAACTCGGTATGAAACTGTGGTTGAAACCTATTACAGCTTCAAATTGCAAAGCTAGTATGACCAGCCTCACACTGATGAGACCAACAAGGTCAAAACGGCTCTCTGTGAGTAGGTCTACTGGCTATGTACTTCTTTAACCCAGGCTGTGCTGAAAAGCTGTGTAATGTGACTTGCATAAGCTTACAGGGGTCCATGTTCAAATTAATTTGAAGAAAAAGGTGACACTGTATGCTCATTTGCATGTCATTTCCCAGAATCCCTAGCTATAGTGGAAGCATTGCATGCTAGGAGATAATGGTGAAAAAGAGGATTGCACTCCCATTTCAGACATGTGAATGTGTTCACCAGTGATATTTGTATTTGCAGGAAATATAGGCAAACTTGTAGGAAGGAGAATGATAATTATATCAGGCTAGACAGTAGAAGGCTAAGCAAATTGTCAGATGTCGGAAGGCTCAAGCAGAAGAGAAGATAGGTCAGTTAGTGAAGTAAAAGGAAGAATACTACGACTAAACACAGAAGGGAATAGACTTGTTGAGGGAGAAAGGGTATAGAAGACCACCTTAATAATTATTTTTGCTCAATCGTCACAGCTGAATGTTAAGGAGAGGGACCACAGTTGGGAAACAGAAATATAAATGTAAAGGAGTTGGACACAAGTCAATTTACAGAGGAGAAAGTCATACTGGAAATTTCAAACCTGAAAGGTGACAAGTCAGTGAGGCAAGATGAGATATACTGTAACCAAGCATATTGATTTTTTTTTTGACTGATTGACTACGGTAACAGATCAGGGTGGAGCAGTATATGGAGCTTACCAAGATTTTAGTTAGGCTTTTGAAACTGTCTCACATAGAAGACTGATAAACAAGTTACAATGCGTAGTATTTGACTCTAAAGTGGAACAATGGATAAGATATTGGTTGCAGGATAGGCGACATAGAGTTGTGATAAACAGAGTACATTCTGAGGAGGGGAAGATAACCAGTGATTTGTACAGGGATCGGTGCTCTTTAATATCTTTATTAGTCAAATTACAAATGGTTTGGAGGGGGAAGTATTCCTTTTTGTAGATGGCACAAAGATCTGCAACAGGGTTGACTCTCCAAGGAGGGTACACCAAATGACTATTGATTTAGGTAGATTTGAGGAAGGGTCAAGAGTGTGGCCACTACAATTGAATTCCCAAAAGTTCAAAAATAAATAATGCACTTGGTCACAACAATCCAAAGGCAGAATACTGTACATGATTAATGTCACTATAATGTCAGCTACTATAGAGGAAAGGGACCTGGGAGTCAATTTCAGCAGACTTAAAAGTAGGCGAGCAATGTACAGTAACAAAGCAATGGGGAAAGCCAGCAGGATATTAGGTTGTATATGGAGAGGTATAAGAGGCAGAAAGAGAGGGTTGGTGAAGCCACTTTATAGATAATTTTTAAGACCTCACCCAGAGTACTGTGGTCAATTCTGGAGATCATAACTTCAAAAAGACATCAATAAATTGGAGATTGTGCAAAAAAGGGCTACCAAGATGGTGCATGATCTACAGCAGGGATGTTCAAACTAAGCCCTCGTGTGCCAAACACGGCCCGCCACCTTGTTCAATCAGGCCCCCAGAACAATTTAATACAATAATTCAATAATGCCTTCTATGGTATGTAAAGTGTTTCAAGGGGTTTGAGCTGCAAGCTGGGACTTTGGACGTCCCCTAGTGATGCTTTGCGGTTATCACTGGAATCTTCTATTGCGCGACAGGATGCTAGACCTGAGGCGACACTGTGCACAAGCAATTCTCCTACCCACAAGATCAGTGGATTTAACCGGCCGTGGAGTGTGTAAGTTTGTGTGTGCGAGTGTGTGCGTGCAGATTCCTTGTTCATACTGTAGTTAGTATGTGGCATTTGAAAAATTACTTTTTTAAATTGATCTGGCCCTCAACTAAAAAAGTTTGGACACCCCTGATCTACAGCAGAAGACTTATCAGGAAGGACTACAGGACCTTAATATGTACAGCTTAGAGGATATGATATAAACTTGCAAATATATAAAGGGATTCAAGAAAGTACGGGAGAGAGAAGCATATTCCAAAGAATGAGGAGTGCTAGAACAAGAGGCAATTCTCTGAAGCTGCAGGGTGGGAGGCTCAGGGGAAATGTTAGAAAATGCTTCTTCATGGAAAGGGTGGTGGATTCATGGAATAACCTTCCAATAAAGGTGGCAGAGACTAATACGGAAAGGGAATTGAAACATGTTTGGGGCAAACATAAGGCTATCCTAAATATAAAAGGAAGCCAAATAGGGTCTGGGGTTTTACAGCAGATAGGAGAATGGGCAGACACGGTCAGCCAAGCGTTCTTATCTGCCACCAAATCCTATGTTTGAGTGATTATGAAGGGATAAAAAAAAATATATAATGGTATACAAAACATATATGTACTAAAACAACAAAACAATGCGGCTAGTTGTTTTTTTATGTAATGTTGACTTCAAAATATGTTTTGCTATTATTGTGGATTACTCATCTCCAGCTTGAAACAGATTGCTGTCTATCCTTACATTCGAATAACATAGTTCTGCATAAGATACTTTTAGTTGTCTGTTATTTTCTTCTCTTTAACTCCTTCAGTGCCAGGGGGAACTATGTTGTATAGAATTGCAGGAGCCACTGATACTAGAAGGGTTTCGATGTGGTCCATGAGTCTACTGTATACATGTGACCTTTTTTTGTGGATATATCACACATGTCGGACAGGGCCTTAATTGCAACCACTGAAGAATTTATAATGATACATTTACTTCCTTATGCATATGAGTTTTTTTGGTTGTTCTGATAGACATCTTCTGGCCTCATCACCACACGTAGGGTTATGTATGGGCATTTGCCTCAGATATTTATGGTTGGCAATCACGTATGTCGTGACTACACCACTATAATAAATACAGTTTATAGCAATAGAACATGGTGTACTCGGATTTGACTTAAGAAAAAAGTTAGTGTTGGCATGAAAATGAGCTTTTGTGCTGAAAGTGATGCAGAGAAGAATTAGCAATATGATGAATAGTAGTGTGAATGGTTACAGTACTGTCAGTGTCATGGAACAAGAACTACATTTCTGACTCACCCCCCTCTCTCCCTTGCCGCTTCTGCCAGTCAGATGTTATTCCCAGCTGCATGGAGTTTGCACAAACATACTGTGCCTGTGTAACATGCAACATTATTGCTACATGTTGTAGTTCCCTCAGACTTTCTGTGAGTTGCCATAGCAGCCCCAGCCTTTCTCTCCAGAATGGGCTAGTCTGTCCCCCCTTCTGTTTATTTTAAAATAGTCTGTCCCAAGGCTATTCCCTTTACCCACACTGCTCCTCACTTTCCTTTCACCCTGGACTCTGAGTGAGTACTGCCTGCTATTACCCTAGCAAGGCCTTTTTGTTTTACACTGTCTCATCATTGATACACTGCACATCAGAAAGAGAAGCACTCTCTACCATATTACATCTGCAAGCACCTATCTCCCTGTGATTTCCCTCAATAAAATCAAGAAAGAGAAAAGGACTTGTTTGTGCTTTGGAAGAGGTGAGACATGAGTTAAGCTAACTGGAGTCATTCATACACCATTCGTGACCCATGCTTCAGGATAGTAAAACAAAGACCTGTGTTAGGGAATCACACAGCAGCTACTACTCAAAGACTTTATGCTATACAGAATAGTCTCTGCCAGACAGGGCAGCAAGCTTTACACAGCAAACTGCACACAGCCTGCAGCCTTACAGATAAGCAAGCAGCTTACACTGCACAAGCAACCCTGCACACAAGGCAGCAGCTTTGCAAACAGACTGTACACACACACCTAATTGCCTTTCTCTGTCTGAGTTCACCCCCTGCACAGCCCCATAGTGAGGAGCCACCATCTCACCTACCCCTGCATACGTCCCCACGGCTAGCGCCATCAAGGGCCACGCCACTGGACACCCACCAGGACACGGGTTAGAGCCACCGGACACCTGTGAGTACAGCTACCCCTACGCTGCACGCTGCAGGACACCGCTCGGCATCATCTGATACAGTCGCCCATGGCTGACACAGGTAAAAGACCGCACGCCACACGCACTGACTAAAGGCCTACACACACCTACAGCAAGGCAGAACTCAGAGCCTCACCAGACATCACGCAGGAAAGCGATCACTAAGACACAGAGACCGCTGCGCAACTGCAACAGGCGCAGGCAGGCGCAAGGCCCAAACGGGCAGTCACACTGACACAAAAGGCCCGTGAAAAATATGAGACTGACATTGAAGCGCACCGCGCTAAATTAGAGTTGGCCTGGGAAACCATCACACTTGGGATATGCAATGTCGCCGGCGCTGGTAACTATGTACAACAGCTCGATCAGGCAGTAACTCAATTGAAGATTGACCACTCGCGCTATCAAGTACTGTCACAGGCATATCTCACCTATCTAACAAATGCTAACACGGAAGACAGCATACGAGAGCGCGACCTTCAAAAGACGATTGACCTAGAACGTGATGGCATCATGCAAACCGCCATCACGGAAGCTGAGAATAAGAGAAAGGACCTTTTGCAGGAGACCGCATCGCAGCGCTCAAGCACATCCAGGCATTCTTTGAGGTCAGCAAGATCAGCGCGATCTAACGTGTCCAGCGCAAGCGCGAGCGCTACCAAGGTGTGAGCCACCGCAGAAACCGCATGTGCCAGGGCCGAATATGGTCGGAGAGAGGCAGCCATAAGGGCAGAAAAAGCGCGCATAGAAGAGGAGGAGCAGGTCGCCACCGCCGCTGCTACCGCCGCAGCTGCCAATGCCACCGCTGCTACCGCCGCCGCTGCCAATGCCGCCGCCGCTGCTACCGCCGCCACTGCCGCTACTGCTGCAGCCACTGCGCGTAGGAAAGCCGAATTTGATGCGGAACTAGCGGCACTTAATCAAGAGAAGAAAGCCGCCGCCGCCATAGCCCAAGCTGAAGTCCTAGAAGCAGCCGCACAACAGGACGGTGGGGAGCAACCGTACAGACGGATAGCCTCAGAGGATCCAATCCAACGCACTGAAGACTACGTGAGGAGCCTCTTCAGTGTAAATACCAGCGCACCATCTCTACACGGAGGGAGCGACTCCACAGACACCAAAGACTTGCGAGGTCCACAAGGAGAAGACGCTGTTCCTTCAATGGTACATGCTGCCTGGGATAGCCACAGCCGCAACAGTGATCCACACGCCAGCACGCACACGGATGCACTACAATGGGTTCGCAATCCAGGTACACCCACACGGGAGAACACAGTCCCTCACACTGACCAGCAGTCATCACGTGTCCACGCCAAGGAAGAGGCGACCGCACGGACCCTCCCAGCAACTACCTCAGAACGGGACAAACATGCCGAT
This sequence comes from Ascaphus truei, assembly GCF_040206685.1. NCBI lineage: Eukaryota > Metazoa > Chordata > Amphibia > Anura > Ascaphidae > Ascaphus > Ascaphus truei. Next base: position 79,229,316 of record NC_134489.1, read on the forward strand.
GCCTCAGGCCTGACAGACATAGCCAAGTATGTGATCCGGCGTGACCTGGTGCAAGCAGGACTCATCAGCTTCGACGACCGCCCTGAGAACTACCGGACGTGGAAGTTCACGTTCAAAGACGCAATCCACAGCTTGGACTTCTCAGCAAGGGAAGAGCTCAACCTGCTGTTCAAGTTCCTGGGGAACGAATCCAGGGAGCACGCGAAGAGACTTCGGGCGGCAAACGCGCACCAACCCCAAGTAGGTCTTGACCTAGTGTGGGAAAGGCTAGAAGAGTCCTACGGCAGCCCCGAAGCAGTCGAGGATTCGCTCTTCAAAAGAATCGACAGCTTCCCCAAGATCACAACTAAAGACTACTCGAAGTTACGAGAGCTCGGGGACCTGCTGCAAGAACTGGAGTTCGCAAGGAAAGACCATTCCTTAATAGGTCTCAACGCCCTAGACTCAGCTCGTGGAGTGAGACCCATCCTGGAGAAGCTACCCTTCAACCTCCAAGAAAAATGGATCTCACAAGGCTCCAAATACAAAAGGGAGAAGCAAGTCGTCTACCCCCCATTCTCATTCTTCGTGAGCTTCATCCGCGAAGGGGCAAGGACAAGGAACGACCCCAGTTTCATCTTAGGTGCGCAAACCACATACAGTGCGAGCAGCCGAAGGAACAAGAGACCAGTGACGAGATATGGTAACACCCAAACACCCATCTCGGTCCACAGGACGAACGTGCCTCCCACGACCCAAACTACTCCCGATCAGTCGGTCGCCAGAGACAAGGAACCAAGGGACCTCAACAAAGAGTGCCCTATACACAAAAGGCCACATCCGCTTAACGAGTGTATCGGATTCAGAATGAAACCCATAGAGGAGCGAAAGAACTTACTCAGAGAATGGGGAGCTTGTTTCAAATGTTGTGCTTCCACAACTCATTTATTCAAAGACTGTAAAGAAGAAATCAAATGTACAGTGTGCGAAAGTGACAAGCACGTGACATCATTACACCCAGAGGCGCTGACATTCCATCAACTCAACAACCCATCCTCCATAGCGGAGCATGGCGGGGAGGAAGGAGAAGGAGAGCCAACATCCGTCACATCTCAGCGCACTGAGGTTTCCGGAAAAGAAGGTGACAAAATGTCCTGCTCCAAAATATGCCTTGTCGCAGTGCACCCCCAGGGACAACCTGAGAAGGCTATTTGGATGTATGCAATCCTCGACGACCAAATCAACAGATCATTGGCGAAGACGGAGTTCTTCAACCTATTCAACTTACAGGACAATGCCTCACCCTACACCCTCAGAACCTGTGCAGGGTCAACTGAGTCAACAGGGAGAAGAGCAAGCGGTTACGTCATATGTTCAGTGGATAACAGAGTGAAAATAGCTCTTCCCACACTCATCGAGTGCAACCACATGGCCACAAACAGGGACGAGATTCCCACACCAGACATGGCACGCTATTACCCCCACCTCAAAGGAATAGCCAACCACATCCGGCCGGTAGAACAAGGCGCCAAGATCTTGCTGCTGCTCGGCAGGGACATCATGAGGGTACATAAAGTCCGTAAACAGCACAACGGACCACACAATGTGCCATACGCCCAAGACTTGATCTAGGATGGGTGATAGTAGGCAACGCATGCACCAACAAAGAGCACAGGCAAGACTATGTTGACGCTCGCAGAACGGTGGTGACAGAATGTGGACACACATCTCTCTCTAAACCATGTCCTGGCCATCTCCAAGTGACCGAAGGGCCAAGTGAAGAGAAAAGACAAGATCATACCCCTGAAATCAACAAAAGCATCCTCGCATCGAGGGGATGTGACAATGGCCTAGGATGCTCAGCAGTCCAGACAGCTAAGGATGATGAGTCGATTCCACCGAAGGAAGAAAGTAACCTCCCAAAGGTGACCGACAAAGGGATCGCCCAAAAGGCAATAAACGATCAAACAGTCCTCTCGCGAGCAATGGCACGACTAAGATGTACAGTTGTTCCTCTCCATAGAGTATCAAGTGACAAAGCGACCAGCTGCCACGGCTGGCATAGCCGCAAAAGATTGCGCCCCACAGGTGAAGCCACAGTGTCAAAAAGACTGTCCTCTCACACGTCTAAAAAGAGACAGCCACAGAGACATTTCACAAAGGGATTTACTAGGACAAAAGAGACTGTTCTTCGTTACGTCCAGGGAGACAATAACCTCCCGATGGCAGTCAACAAAGAGACACAAAGGCGTTTCACCAAACTACGTGGAGATGTTCTCGTGCAAAAGAAATGCACCGATGACCTACGGTGCACAGCGTTCCAAACAACAAGGGACGGCAAACAAACACCCTCGAGGGAAGATAGAAGATTCCCGAGGTTAACAGTCAAAGAACTCTCTAAAGACGAACTAGGCAGTTGGGTGAACCCACTACCATTCCGTTCACCACGAATGCGCTTCCCAAATAATGGAGAACATGCCATCTCTAGGTTCACTTTGCACCTCTGCGACCTACAAAGGGAACCAGAGACCAAAAACAACTTTGTGGCCTTCATCCAGAAGATATTCCTTACCGGCCACGCAAAGCCAGCACCTCTAATGAAGGAAGGTGAAGAATGCTGGTACCTCCAATCATCTGGGGCCTGCCACCTTCAGGAACCCGATCCAATCTGGGTAGTGTTCAGCCCCAGCACTCAGCTTCAGGGAGTCTCCCTGAACGACGCCCTCTTTACTGGACTAGATTCGACAACCAGTCTTCCAGGAGTGTTGTTCCGCTTCCGCAAGGAGCCAAAAGCCATCTCCTTCTGCCAAACGCCAGGTGATAGAGCAACAGGCTACCACTACTGGCATACCTACAAGGGGATGCATTCTGTGGGTAAAACTACAGAGACAAAAAGACTGTTCTCTCACAAGGCTAAATGGAAACAGTGCCAGAGACCTTTACACAAAGACATTGTGGTGCAACCAGCAAACCTGGAGCTGTGCATCCACCCTGAATCCTTTGCCAAATAATCTTGACCAAGGGACCTTGATACCAGTGATACCGGCCGGTGTCACATCGCTATGTGGACATGGACTCTTGCATCGTTTGAGAATGTGATGTTATCTTTGTTATGCATTGCACATATGTTCCACATAGTCTGTTATAAATTGGTATCTACAGATACCAGACGGGGAGTGTCATGGAACAAGAACTACATTTCTGACTCACCCCCCTCTCTCCCTGGCAGCTTCTGCCTGTCAGATGTTATTCCCAGCTGCATGGAGTTTGCACAAACATACTGTGCCTGTGTAACATGCAACATTATTGCTACATGTTGTAGTTCCCTCAGACATTCTGTGAGTTGCCATAGCAGCCCCAGCCTTTCTCTCCAGAATGGGCTAGTCTGTCCCCCCTTCTGTTTGTTTTAAGATAGTCTGTCCCAAGGCTATTCCCTTTACCCACACTGCTCCTCACTTTCCTTTCACCCTGGACTCTGAGTGAGTACTGCCTGCTATTACCCTAGCAAGGCCTTTTTGTTTTACACTGTCTCATCATTGATACACTGCACATCAGACAGAGAAGCACTCTACCATATTACATCTGCAAGCACCTATCTCCCTGTGATTTCCCTCAATAAAATCAAGAAAGAGAAAAGGACTGGTTTGTGCTTTGGAAGAGGTGAGACATGAGTTAAGCTAACTGGAGTCATTCATACACCATTCGTGACCCTGGCTTCAGGCTAGTCAGCATCTAGTGGTGCAAACACGTGGTAGATCTTTTTGTTATAATAAGTATACCTACAGTATGTACATCCACATATGTCTCTTTGTTGCTACAGTACTGTACATATCTAAAATAACACCAATGGAAATGTAGCATTTTGATGCAGACAGTTTAAGTTGAAAGAAAACGAAATTTACACAATGTTACTAAGTTGTTGTGCTCCATAGAGCACATCCATAATACTAAAGCTAGGTTTCTGCCTTTATTTCTTCTGTAAATAAATGTTAAGTGTTGAGGTGGCCCAATTGATTTAGAAAATGACTTTTCAGTCATAGGGCCATGGGTAACATAGTTTTAAAATTGAAAGGCAAATATACACCACACAAGTCTAGTCAACATGCATGGTCGATTACATAGCCTGAATTTGCAAATCTGACACTTTTTGGCTTGCAGTGTATGAAATAATTTCCAAATGACCCAGACCAAAACTCTGCCTCTGTGAGTAAAACCTAATGTAACTCCTCCACGTGAGTTCCTCAATCTCTCAATCAGAACAAACACATACACTACCGACACACTTTATTGAAGTGTGGTCGGTACCGCAAGCCGGGAAATCTCCCGGCTTGCTAGTGGCCGCCCCTCGGCGTGCCGCGCGTCATAGACGCGCGGTCACGCGTCATCGGGAGCGTGCGCCCCCTGCACGCGTGTCCAGGGGCTCCCCGAGGGAGCCCTGGTGTCCCGCGATCGCGGGACAGCGGCAGGGGGTTCCGGGGGACCCGGCGGACCCGGCAGCGGTAGGGAGAGCGCCCCGATCGGAGGGCGCTCTTCCGCTGCTTCGGCGTGCGCCCGTCACACTCGGGCGCGCGCCAGGCTACTGCTGCGGCACAGAACGGGCAAATGCTCGAATAAACTGTGCCGCAGCAGTAAGAGAGCTCATAGATTGAGAAAGGTTTGTTTTTAAGGTAACAATGTGATTGATTAAAAATTGGGAGCATTTGTAAAATACATATTTAACAGTAATTGTTTTACTTAATGGCAATTCCAACCTTTATTTCTAACCAAATTAATTATTATAACTAATGAAAAATATATACATCATTTCTTCCAATTGCTCATGGCATGGTTATAATTACACACTATATTCCCTGGTAAGAATGTATGTATACTGTTCACATAATATACTTTATTATTCTACAAGTGTCCTTTCTAATTCTATCTTTCTTTTCTTACAATTTTCACTTTCAACCTTTCTCCTTCTACTGGGTAGATGTTCTTTGATTCTTCATAACGCTACTTGCATGAAGAAACATCAAGGTCACAGGCATGGTTTAACTGGCATGTACAGTATGTGCAAGTTGCAGCTGCTCCATCTGGAGGCTGTTTGTGGTATAGCTTGGGATCATCTGTTCTCTTAAAAAAGATCCTTGTTTTATATACTGTATAAATAAATAAATATTTTTTTCCGTGGCTCGGATTTAACCTGTAACAATAATATTTAGATGCATTAAAGATGATGCACACTTTGTTTCTGAGAGAATGCAAGAGAGTACTTTTGATAAATACATTTATTTATTTTTGTGATAGTTCCTGTTAGGTATATTATTAATAGCACATATGTATTTTATTTAATTATGGTTTGCTACTGAATTTATTTGTGCATAGTCTTTATTTGGCATAAGAGAAATTACAGCTCTCAGAAATATCTTTATTTTTCATGAGACAACAACGAATATATCAATTTTACAGTACATAGCATCAACTGCTAATTCTGTGTGGTTCCTTCCTAACTAGCCAGAAATTACTAGCCCATATCAATGGATTATCTACTAGTGTTTGGGGGGTTCTGTAACACGCCAGTGGGTCAGGAGTTAATATTTTCAGGAATTAACATTACAGTATGTGTTGGATCTCTCTAATTAAAATAACCAGTTAGGTGCAAACTTACTCATCACTGATCAATTTTGTAGCATGCATTTTTTTTTCCAAAATATGCAACATTTACAGAAATATAAAGTGCAGCCTCTACAAGTCTCATGTCATCTTCTCTAGTACTGTCAAACATTTTTTTTTATATTAAACTGTCCTTACTATAAAATACCTTCATGTAAAACGGTTACTGTACATGCAGTGAGTTTTACAAACAACTCTTCAGTGTAAAAATGTGCACAATAGTCTAAAGTCAACCAACATCTATCTCCTGGTCATTGTGAGATGTTATGGACTTAGATGAAGCTAAAAATACACAAACAGATATGCCGACAAACTCAATATAATGTAATGTTTATTTTTTTTATTAATATGGGACATGCAATGTTCTGCATTCAGGTGACCAATACATTCAACCAATTTGTTCGGTGACACTATTTTTCGGACATACAGTACATCCTCAAAGTAATGTTCTTTTTTCACTTTGCACGTGGTCTCCTTGAGCAAAGCCACTTATGGTTGTTAACAGACATTCATTTTAAACAGCTGTTAATGAATAATTATGGATAGCCTATTACTGCACCTGTTAGGGTGCCTAGAACATTGTCTCTGAGTGCAAGAAAAGTATTTTGAAATACCTTTTGTTTTGATGTAGAAGGATAGACAGACTACATTGTTTATGAAAACAAAACCGGTCCAACTCAATGGCACTTTCAATGTGTTTTGTTCCTTTTATTTAAATGTATTTGGTGCATATTTTGCCTTGGACTTGCACTACTTTTGCAGTGATACATGGACCCCAAGGATTTTCTGTCTGATCAACTTTACCGGAAATAAATATTTGCATTGTAAAGAGATAAATAATCATTAATTTCATGTGATCGATGAAATCAGTCTGTGTTACCAGCTGTAGACTAATTCAGTTGTTCTTTTTTACAAACACAATACATTTTATCTCAAATTGTTTAATAAAGCTAGTGTTTGAAAATGACAGGTTTTTTTTAAACATTTTTATTACCTAACTAAATCACAAGTGTCACTTCTTGGAAAAAACTGACTAAATGTTTAATTATTCCACAATTTATTTACGCATTGATAATCCAAGAATACAAATCTAGGATCAATGTGGCGACTTTTGTTATTTATTCATCAATTTGGTATTTTGTGAAAATATGACCCATTAATGGCGAACAACACAGAACTCAGCAGCAGCAATAAACATGTTGACTTATGTACAAAAGTCTGAGAAAAGGAGATATTTTCATACAATATTTATATTGTGTTACAAAGTTAAGATAAGCTTTAATATATTCACTTACATCTGGCTGTAAATAGACAGGACAGTTAAATATTATGAATGTAAAGTAGATTACCTGCAAGATATGACCTGATGTGAAACTTTTTTTTTTCAACAGACATATAGTATGGCTTTCTATATTAAATATCCCTGGACATTGTATACAATAGTGTAAAGGCAAATATAAACATCTGTAATGTCTTCAACAACGTTGAGATAAATAACAATTTGAGTTCATGTACTGTACTAGAATACATCCACCATAAATTAGCTATTAGGATTATAGGACATATTTATTTCATTAAAAGATATTACTATTGAGAGATGAAAACTGCTAAACGATATTACCAGATAAAGCAATACAATGTTTTCAAAAGTATTACTGCTTTTGGTCATGTATATGACGAACATTTACGCATTTATGTGTGTTTTTTTTTTTACAGAAGAGCACTTTACAAAGACGCATATTTATTGAAGTTGAAACTTCAGAGGCACCATACAATTTATTGGACATGTTAGTTTGCAATATAACATATACCCTAAAGCTTTAAAAAAAGAAATAAAAAATGATCTATTCTGTGAAGAATTACAAATGCAGACATCTGCTACTTGATCTCTTATTAGGATCTTTTAAAGTTGCCTTCCATAATAAACAATGGATGGATTAATTCAATTTTCCTTGTAGAATGCATGCATTTTTCTTCACATACTGTAAGAACCTAATAGACATAGTAGAGTCAATACGTATGTTTATAAAGGATGACCACCTTTGTAAATGCTAAATGTACTGTACCAGGAAATTAAGTGCAATAGTGGTTACTGAGATAGTTGAGCAATGTATAACCTCTATGTCTAAATGTTCCCACACTGACTGAGTAGAAACGGTCGCCCCTACAACAGTGTCATCTGGGAGTAAAAGTGTACCCCGCAACAAGCTCATTAAAGTGTTACAACGGTATAAAAGGTAACTCTCATATGGTTATATAGGCACTAAACATACATCATACATTGAATAAAGTCAGTTTGGCATAGATCTCCGTGCAGAGACCTGCTGACATAAAAAAAAAGTCACCTTTACAGGTTGTAAACTGTTCATTACATGAATATTGTAATGTAATATGTTATTTCCTATGTCCTTTTGTATCTTTTCTGTTTTCTTTTTTCCACTTTGTCTTTTTCATATTTCTCTTTGTTTATTTTCTATACTATCATAGTAAGGTGGTGAAGTGGCTGAGGCGGACACGTCGGACATTTCTGTGGTGGTGTTTTCATTATACTTATTTAAAACAATTCCTTCATTTTTAGCTTTGAAGTCAGCACATTTATTTTTATCTCTCCTTGATTTTTTCAAGTGGTAACGGCGGTAGCAACGTTGGATAACAACAGCAGACAGCTCCTCCTGCTTACGTCGTAAAGTTGTTGTGATTGGTTGATAGGGGACTTTCGAAGGGTTAGATGCCATGAAACGTTGCTCCATTGATAGACGAAGAGAATCCATCTCTCCCCCGTCACCCAAAACACGCTTAGTAAAAGCAAATAAGATATCAAGGCAGTGAATTCTGTCACCGCTAACCATGGGGAGATCCATCCCAATAAGCTGAGTATTATTTGGTTTTGCTATACGAAGAGGTGGATCCAATGCGTTTGCAAAATCTGACAATTTATTGTACTCTATGAACTGTGTTGCATCTGCATCAAAGTTTTCCCAAACTTCATAGAACATTTCAAAGTCATCCTCTCCCAATGGTTCTGCACTTTCTTCAGTAGCAACGCTAAAATTTTCCAAAATAACTGCAATATACATGTTTACCACAATGAGAAATGAAATAATTATATAACTAACAAAAAAGAAAATCCCAACTGAAGGATTACCACAATTACCTATTAGAGAGCTTCCTGGGTTGACTATTTCTGGGTCACAGTCAGGCTTGCCACTGTTAAGAATTGGTGCTAACAAACCGTCCCACCCGGCAGATGTTGTGATCTGAAACAAGCAGATCATGCTGTTGCCAAATGTTTCAAAGTTGAACATATCATCAATTCCGGCTTCTTTCTTAACATAGGCAAACTTGGACATTCCAAAAATGGCATAAATGAACATCACTAAGAAAAGCAGGAGACCAATATTGAATAAAGCCGGAAGTGACATCATCAATGCAAAAAGCAGGGTACGAATTCCCTTGGCTCCTTTAATAAGACGCAGGATTCTCCCAATCCTGGCAAGTCTTATAACTCTGAATAATGTTGGGGAAACAAAATAATTTTCAATTATATCCGCCAGAAACATACCTGCAAGAACAAAAAAAAATGTTTTTCCAACCTACATTTTTGGTTATGTTTAGCAACATTTTACATACTGCATGCATAAAACTTGACATTATATATATATATATATATATATATATATATATATATATATATATATATATATATATATATATATATATATACAGGTATATATATATATCATAAACACAAAATCAGTAGCGATAACCTAATGTGTTAATCAATAGTGAATTGGGATAGAAGAGTATGGGGTAGAGTGATGAATGGTAAATGGTAAATAAGAGTTAATACAGTGTTAATACAGGTGTAAAAGTGTTAATAGTAAATATGAATAATGTAAAGTGTAGAAAGTGATTATGAATTAATCAAACCAGTCCCAATGAAAACGGTGTGATGAAATGTCCAGTTCCAGAAGGCAGTCCGTTATGGAGTAGGCTGTAGCTTCTTAAGTGATCTAGCACCAGCTCCATAGCACAATACTGTATATAAAAATGTTATTAGAACATAGAGTAGTCACCAAGACTTGCACTCACAAAGTGGGTTAAAAAACTTTCAGTTGAGACAAGCTGTAAGCTGACATCACCAGCTGGAGGGCGAATCTAGTGGTAGTCCACAAACAATAAATGCCAGTAGTGCTCGTGATTCAAGAAATACTCATCTGGGGCAGTAAAGTCCTTAGAAAGGCTCCTGATTCTCCCCGGTACCAACAATATCAATCTTGCCTGACCGGCGTCTCAGATGTATCGTGGTTGGTATACAATCATGACTTTACTGTACCAGATGAGTATTTCATCAAGTACGAGCACTACTGGCATTTACTGTATTGTTTGTGGACTACCACTAGATTCGCCCTCCAGCTGGTGACGTCAGCTTACAGCTTGTCTCAACTGAAAGTTTTTTAACCCACTATGTGAGTCTTGGTGACTAGTCTATGTTCTAATACAATTTTTATATACAGTATTGTCCTATGGTGCTGGCGCTTTTCTTCTTTGTTTTGTAGGTATCCATGTGATATATATATATCTTCGTGATCACCAGTGCATAAGTCATGCAGACTAATTGTCATTTTACCTTTCTCTAAACACCTAAGATATCCACCCCCCTAAGACCATGGTACTGTCTAACGCTGATTGTGATTGTTCGTCCTCATAAAAATATGCAGTTGTCTCAGTACTGCATTAGGAGATTGAGAAAGGATGGTGTGTTGTCTGAAACATCGCTGTTAATTTTTGTTCTTGTTTTGATGTATTAATTAAATATTTCAATTTTTTTCTAACTTCGAGAGTGCTTAGGGCTATTTTTTCCTTAACGTGGAGTATCCTTTGATTTTATGATTTTGTTTGTCTTAAAGGTACAGCGTGCCTATTTGTTAATGATGTGGAAAATAAGAGAATTGAGACAAACTACAACACCAGACTGTGCATCACAGGCCCCAGGAAAGCACAGTGTGCTGAGCCACACCCGTGGCTGTTCCACCCCACCCCCACAGGGGCCCGGTTGTGCCTACATACATGTAGTCACCCACCCAGTCAGTCACCCACCCACCCAGTCAATTAGTCAGTAACCCACCCAGTCAGTAACCCACCCAGTCAGTCACCCACCCAGTAAGTCACACACACAGTCAGTCACCCACCATGACTAGTCAAACCAAGACTAGTCAAGGACTTGTCAAGACTAGTTACCCACCCAGACTAGTTACCCACCCAGATTAGTCACACACACACACACACACACACACACACACACACACACACACACACACACACACACACACACACACACACACACACACACACACACACACACACACGTAACAAGGAGTAAATGTAGTAAAGTATAAATGTAATAAAATAAATAAACTGTTATGTCAAAATACGAATGTTGTAATTAGTTATTAGGAATTTATTCCATTTTTTTTAAAAAGTGGGGGTGAGGCTAGGGATAGGGATAATTTGTCATCAAGCCCTGTGTGTGTGTGTGTATATATATATATATATATATATATATATAAACACAAAAGAAAAACAGGCGCACTCCTAGTGTATTAAAGTATATAAAAGTTTTATGGAACTAAAGCATATAAAAAACGCACTCACAAACAGAGCATTAAATCAAGCATATATGAGATATACTCATTCGCCATAGACTGCATGGGTCCACGCCAACCGTTCCTCTAGTGCCTCCTCTGTTGTACCGGATAACTTAGTAGAATTATAGATGTTCCTGGAACTGGATGATGTCATCACTCAGCGTCCCGTATACAAATGTCCTCCGGTATCGGCACTTACAGCTGCCACTATTCAACAGGAAATCCTGCATACACCGCAGCCAGGAGGAACTCGGCAACCCGAAACACACAGTCCTCAATAGCTGCAGAGGTAAATCTCTCTGCTCGTGAGTGGTGAAAACAGCTGATCGCTACTTTAGGAAACGCCCTACGCGTTACGTCACTAAAGCCTTTGTCAGGGGGTAATTCTATTGGTCAGAAGGATACCTTTATATCTAGATAGACAATATACTTAACCAATAGGATTAGTGGGCGGATACCTTAGGTTACACACAATTTAACCATATTTCGATGCCGGGCAGCAATGTTAGTTGATCTATATGGCAGTAATACCTAGTATGGAATTGATATACTATATATAGGGATAAGGTTGATGTTATATTATGAACAGTATGAACACTATAAACATCAAAGGGGTATTACAAAACACCCGTATACAAAAGACAAACTTAATGAAGTATATATGGTGCTACTCATTTCATAAAAATAAAAATAACACTAATAATATACATACATAAAATCACCTTATAATAAAAACATAATATTAATAAAGACACCATATTTAAATACTCATTGAATCTTAATTGAGACATCAATAGACATAATAGCTAACCTAATGAAGAAAAAATATATAAAATTCCATTATTAATAAAATCATGAATCAGAGGAGCAGAAGAAGAAGATCTTCTTCATTAGGTTAGCTAATCCAGGAACATCTATACATTATACTGAGTTATCCGGTACAACAGAGGAGGCACTAGAGGAACGGTTGGCGTGGACCCATGCAGTCTATGGCGAATGAGTATATCTCATATATGCTTGATTTAATGCTCTGTTTGTGAGTGCGTTTTTTATATGCTTTAGTTCCATAAAACTTTTATATACTTTAATACACTAGGAGTGCGCCTGTTATTCTTTTGTGTTTTCAGATATCCTTGGGATTTGCTGATCCATATACTCGGGCTGCAAATCTCCAGTGATGTTGTGTATTCTTGGACTCTAATTTGTGGACTGGTTTTTATATTTATATTCTTTATAACAATTTTATAGTTTAGTCTATTATTATTTACAGCTGTTATATTAACATATCGCCTTCAGGTATCTATTGGTCACATCGTTTGATTGCTATATCTTGTCTAAACACAGCTATTGTTAATTTAGAGCAGTTTACTAAGGCGCTACTCCAATTTGTTTGTTTTCTGTGTATATATATATATATATACATATATATATATATATATATATATATATATATATATATATATATAAATATAAATATATATATATATAATCAAAAAATAAATAGATAATACCGTTCTGTGGCTAACGAAATGCTTTTATTTGTGCGAGCTTTCGAGATACACTGATCTCTTCTTCCGGCGATGTTATAATGAATGAAGCAAGCAAAGGGTATACTTAAGCTATTGAAGCTACACACACGCACGCACGCACGCACGCACGCACGCACTCTGTAACTTCCCGGAATCCATGGCAAAAAAAAAGCTTTTTACCATGGGAAGCTGTAGAGGGGGTAAATATGAAAAATATAATGGCACACGTGTCCTTACCTACAATCGAGAGAATGACTACAACTAAATCGAATACATTCCAGCCAATGGTAAAGTAATAATAGCGCAGGGAAATCAGTTTGAGAACAAATTCTCCCGTGAAAAGGACAATAAAGACCAAGTTTATCCAATACAAGTTTGTCTTCATCTCTTCACTCTGTTCATCTGTTTCAATCATCATGGTCATCATATTAAGGCAAATAAGGATCATGATCGTGATGTCAAATGCTTGCTTGGTTACAATATCAAATATGAAACCTTGGAAAACATTCTGTTGAGGTACAAGAAAGATATATTTTTGATTAGTACACTGTATGTTGAGGCCGTAATTGTACCTGCTAACACGTTAGAAGATGGATAACACAATTTCCCTCGTGGCTTTTGCCACATTGTTAGCTTGAATGGATATATTGATCCGCTCCGAAATATTGCTTTATGGATTTCCCATCCAAACATTTTAGAGCGTACAATAACAGTCACTGCATGTGTATGTGCAACATATCAACCATTTCACAAAATCTTCAGTTATATGTACCACAATATCATAAAAACCAACTAAAAATTGTGAGGAATTTATCTTAAATGACCAATTTATTTAAAAAAAATAATGTATGTATGCATTATGAAATGTTTTGAGGGTATTTACTGAGTTGTAGTATTCATAAAATGCATAAATCTGTCCTCATTATCCATTGTCTGATTGGGGCAGAGTAACGTAACATAATATTTAGTCTTCTTACAGTATTGCAGCATACAAGAAATCGATTGATTAATAATCTCACCACAGGCCTGGGGATAGGTTTTTGTGGCTTTTTGGACCCCAGCTTTTTCATTGCATTATAATACTTCTTCTGTTCATCTGTCATAAAGATATCCTGACCTCCTAGGTAAAATATGATATCAATAGTGGTTACAATATGTTGGCTGTAAATTTGCTTATGTTATTGAAATAGGTATCCAAATTAAATAAGAATATTTATGCATCTATGTATGTGTTAAACATTTGCTTCAAGTTTATAGGAAATTACAAGTCAATGAAAAATCTTGTATCATATGAAGCGGGACAATTATAAAAGACTGAGCCCCTTATTCTATAAGGTGTGATAGCGCAGATGACGTGCTATTGCATGAAAAGTCCCATTGCCTTTAATGTCACGTCATCTGCACTTTTCACACCTTCCAGAATAAGGGCCTGCATCTTTTACATTATGAATGTCAATGCACTAGCAAGCAACAGTGTAACTACTGCAAATAATGCACATACATTCATGCTCAATAAACTAAATTAGAGAATGTATCAGTTGTAAATAATGTTTACAAGGCATCTTTATCATCAAAAAAGCTTCCTATATACTGTAGGCCGTGTAGGAGGTAAAGACAAAACCCAATGATGAAGGCACGAAAAGTTATTAACTACAGGAGTTTTCAGATGCAACCCGACTTCATCCGCTCCCCCCCCCCTGTCCCCCTGTCCCCCTGTCCATTTTCCCCTTTGTATGGTGCGTCAGTTTGTTCAATGTGTTAAAACAGAGATAAGGAAGGTGAGAATTGGGGATGGGGGACTGAACATCCACAGCAGCACAGAGGGGGAAGATGTTGTGGATGTACAGCCCCCCATCCCCAATTCTCACCTTCCTTATCTCTTTTTTAACACCCTTTCAGTGCCTTCCCCACCCCATCTCATATACATCTCTCTGTTCTACATTCTTCCTTTTTTTTCCCCTCCAATCCCTGTTTAAGTCATAGATTCCTTTGTATATCAGTATCGCTGACCTGAGGAAGAGAGGAAAACTCTCGAAAGCTTGTCCTATGACATACATTGTTAGTCCAAATAAAAAAGGTATCACCTAATACTGAAGAACTCATTTATTCTGAACTATTGCAACTGGACTAATACGGCTATTTCCGTTATATATATATAGTATATTCATATATAACTTACAGAATTGCAATCTGGAGAAGAAAATAAAACAAATGTGATCCTTATTCAAAATGTGATAAGGGGGCAGAATGTAGCATAATATAATCATTTAACTGTTACACCACAAATCCCACACATTATTGATGCACATATAATACTTATCTTCTTTTTTTGCTGGTTGAAGTTATCAATAATGACCCCAATAAAGAGATTCAAAGTGAAGAATGACCCAAATATAATAAAGATTACAAAATATAAATACATATAAAGGTTGTCCTCATATTTGGGTTGGTCATGTATCTACGGAAAGTAGAGCACAAATGGTTAGCAACATTCGTTTACAAACATTGAAACATATCTAAAACATCAGTGTTAATAAACAAAATACTTGTTCATTTTCAGTGATTACAACCAAAATTGTTAATTTCATTAAGTGAGTACACAACGCGTAAAATTGAAGTAGCCAGGGTAATGTTGATTACATACATGAGTTTAGAATAATAAACAATGAAACAAAATGAATACATTTAATCTAATTCAAATGAGCATTGTTGTGTTAGAACTGATTCCTAATTATTATGGAGCGTGCACATTCAGAGACTGAACTGACTTTCATTACTGCAACTATAGATTCTGGGCAGAGCCACTAGGTACACATTGTGTATATACTGTATGGGTCTACTTATTACGACGAGCCAAAACAATAATAGAGGATGACAATTAGGGGGAAGTAATGCAGGATTTTTGGCTAAAGGAGCCAGCAGTGATGAGAATGCCTGAGAAAAGAAACAAAGAGTTGGGACATGGTGTTACAGAATTAAGGGTTCCTTAAAGAAATTAGCGGGTAAATAAAGGGAAAGTACACAATGACAGGCGTGGGACAGGAAGAGTTGTGGCATGGACTAATTCCATCAGGTCGTATAGGTGATACAGTACTTTTTAGTGGGTAATAATTGATCTGACCATAAATTAGGGACTACATTTTAAGCCAATAGATAACCAGCTCCTATTTAGTTATTAGATGCCTTATGCTTTCTGTAAGGAGTGTAAAGGGAGTTTAACCATTTTTGTAAATAGCCCAAAATATGAACTGTAACCAACTTTAATCTGAGATCAATCCCATTACACAATTATATTGTGCATGTCTTTTATTAATTATGTGTGTTTGAAAACAAATTATTATTTGATTTACGGTTGAAGTGTTGGATTAAATGTATCGGGAAAAAATTGATTTAACCTTAATAAAAGACAACATGAGAACTATTGTGTAAATATATTTAAACTGAGATACTCACACTTCTTGAATCAACAGCCGCATTCATAATTTCCATCCATCCTTTAAAGGTGGCCTTTTGAGAAAGAGTACATTCTTTCATTTATTTTCCACCAACAATTCTTACATTAAATCATTCACATACGTTTTTGTTTTTTTGAAGATTATTGTACAAAAATGTAATGATCTGACTTTAAAAAAAACCTAGAATCAGTTGAATGCAAATGAACATTTCTGAGTAGTTAAATAAGGCTTTGTTTGCTGAAATGTGTAAAAGTAATATTTCTCAATCCACTTTGAAAAAAAGTAGTAAGGTTTAAAATGTTTAAAATAAGCACAATTTCTGACTACATCTTCCTATTCACTATCCGCTGTCCAACTAGTAATTGAACAATATTGGTTGGTCAATTGCTCAAAACAGTTGGCAGTATTATGAATGAAATGCAGATGTAAAATACCCTCCTGAAATGTATATGGGCTGCGCATGACACATTACCAGTTTTCAAAGTAGAATACCAAAAACGAACTACAAATGAAAGAAAGTTCAGTTGTTTTTTTTCTCAACTGGCTTTCATTAGCTAATTATAACTGTTAAGGGATTTATTACAAATATACCACGTGTATTACATAAATACATATATTTATACATTCTGAGTATGTGACATTTTTACTTTATGCATTAATCTAATTTTTGGTCTCATATATATATATACATACATACATACATATATACATACATATATATATATATATATATATATATATATATATATATAATACTGAGTTAAGTTATGGTGAGTAAAAAAAAGTGACAAAAACCCTACACAGCAAAGCAAATATGCAAATGTAAATACAACTGTATGCTCATCTGCATGTCTTAGGCAGGTCTGCAACCCCGCCTTTCCCCATTATCACCCAGCACACAGCACTTCCACTGCAGCAAAGCTTAAGCCTATAGGGAACCATGTTAAAAATGGTTTTTGAAGCAAAAAGTGGCACTGTGTGCTCATTTGCATGTCATTTCCCAGAATCCCTTGCTGCAGTGGAAGTGCTGTGCGCTGGGTGATAATGGGGAAAGACGGGGTTGCAGACCTGCCTAAGACATGCAGATGAGCATACAGTTGTATTTACATTTATATATATATATATATATGTATATATATAAATAAAAGAAAAAAGAGAGAGCGCATGCCCCATAGCATAATACAGTACATTTATTGGGAAAGGGGAGGGGGGGTAGAAAATCCACTCACAAGGGTAGGTTAAAATCAAGCAGTGTGTGAAATATATCACCGCCAACTTTGGTCACTCAGCCTCCAGACCCTGCAGTCCAACTCTCACTTGAAGCTGCTGGTAGATGTTCTCTGGTGCGTGAGTAGAAAGGCTCCTTAAAATCAATGATGCAGTCTTTGAGTTTTAGGAAAATCTCCAATCTCTGCTGGCCGCAATGTGTATCAGCGCTCGATACGGCCCGTCATGCGCTTGCGTGATGACGCAGTTCCGTTCCCTGACGCGTTTCATCACGTGCTGTGACTTTCTCAAAGGGTTGCTGGTGATTCCTGCCCAGCACGTGACGAAACGTGTCAGGGAACGGAACTGCGTCATCACGCAAGCTCATGACGGGCCGTATCGAGCGCTGATACACATTGCGGCCAGCAGAGATTGGAGATTTTCCTAAAACTCAAAGACTGCATCATTGATTTTAAGGAGCCTTTCTACTCACGCACCAGAGAACATCTACCAGCAGCTTCAAGTGAGAGTTGGACTGGCACCTACGACGGCACCTACGACATTACGTCATCACGTAGTGTGCTCCTTTACGGCCGGGGAGCACATGCAGTGAATTCAAGGCCAAACTCTGATACCAAAACAATATGGAGGATTTCAAGTGTACCAGAGGGACAGCGCTGTTCGAGTGACTATATCCAGCGAATTTTGGACTCCCTGCTGCAGTTTGGACATGCCTGGTGGTGATTATATATCACAAATTGCTTTATATTGATTTTAACCTTGTGAGTGTTTTTAATCCCTCCATCCACCCTTCCCCAACATTAAATGTTAGTGTCACACTATGGGGCGTGCGCTCTCTGTTTTGTTTTTATATATATATATATATATATATATATATATATATATATATATATATATATATATATATATGTACATTGTTTGAACATTTTAAATGTATTTCTGTTGCACTATATATAGAAGTATATACACAGAATATTTAAGTTAGCTACTTACCACTTGAAGCAAAGCAAGATACCCAGCTCCAACGTTATCAAAGTTCACTTTTACATTTTTCCATCGGGCACTTTGATTCATATTAATTAACATATAACATTCAGATTCATTGTTAACTTTAGTTTCATGGAACATTGTTCCAGTTGTAGTATTAACACAGTGGTAGTATTTGCCAGCAAATAAATTTACTCCCATTATGCTGAAAATTAGCCAGAATATAAGGCAAACCAGAAGCACGTTCATGATAGATGGAATTGCTCCCATAATGGCATTCACAACCACCTATGGCACACATCAAAGAAAACAATTACTACAAATGCACAAAAATATATCATTTAGCTTTTGCTTATAAACAATGAATTAGTACTGTATATGTTGTTATTTAAAGCACTGGTGGACAATGTTACAAACATGTGGATAAAACTAGAGTACATAAGGAAGATTTGCTTAAGGCCTCGGCCATGTTAACTGCTTGCTTGCTGAAGCGTGCTGACGCGCGCTCCCGCTCAGCACTGAGCCCCTACAGCCGCAAGCTCGCGGAAGCGTAGGTCTTAGCAGATTTTAAAATTCCCCCACTTGCCGGCGCGACAGGCCGGTCACGTGAGCGGTTCGCCCAATGAGGGCGAACCAGCTCCGTGACGCCACTGGCCCGCCCCCAGCCCGCCCCCTGATGGCGCGCAGAGCAAGCAACCACAAGGCCAGGGAAAGCACCCGCTTTACCTGAGCCTCAGCGCGCCTCAGCACGCCAGCGGGGAGCCTGGCCGAGGCCTAAGGGTGCAGTCCTCTTAAGACCACCACCAAGGTAAAAGTGTGTGTGTGTGTGCACACAGTGGGGGAGAGTAATTGTGAAGGGGAGGAAGAAATTGTGTAGGTTGGGAGAAATTGTGCAGCTTGGGGAGAAATTGCGTTGGTATTGTGCAAACGGGGATAACTTGTATGGGATTGTGCGGAGGCGGAGTGTGTGTGTGTGATGGGGGGAGTGTGTGTGTGATGGGGGGAGTGTGTGTGTGTGTGTCTGTGATAGGGTTAAGTTTGAGAAGGGGGGTTGAGTGTGAGGCAAGTTGTGGAAGGTACACTATTAGAAGTTTTCCATAGTAGGGTAAATAAGTCTCTGTAATGTATAGTATACCTCTACCCTTCAGTCAAAGGTATAAATAGCTTCTTATGGAAAGATATCTACTATATGGCTACATATATAAATACAAATGATATGAAATACTTTTTCAGTTAGATGATAAAGGTATTTCTATTTAATTTTTAAGCAAAAGCTATTTCAGTATTTAATATCATGTCGTGTGATATAACCTACCTCACAATTACATACATATAAAGAGACTAGATACAAAGTGGGACAACAATTTTTATAAAATGACAAATACATGCAAATCTGCATGCAAATAAAAAATCATGTTTCTCAAGGTTCAAACACAAGAGGTAAATAGAAAGTGTCTTTAAACAGAAATGGAAGAAAAATAGTTTCAATATAAGGAAAAATAATAATTACCAACATTTTAAACCACAATGCTGTTACAAAGAATATAAAACACATGAATGAAAAATAATGCGTTTGTTACCTGCAGTGTTTATTCTTTATATGAATGCATCTACAATAACCACACTTGTTTATTACACTTGTTTATTAAATATTAGAAAGTGTTTAAGTTAAAAAAAAAAAAAAAAAAGTATATTTAGCATATTCAATTTGTCTAAGTTCATGCTCTTTATAGGCGAACATTTTCTGTGAGTTAAATTAGGCCAAATGCATCCATTTAAATGCCACCTACAGTATGTGCTAGATCAATATGTGGGAAAATTGCTTTTACTCAGGCAGTTATTGCACTTAACAGTAAAATAAGTCAGCTATGTATTTTTTATGTTCACTTAGGGGACCCAAAGAAAAATATTGCATGGAGCATTATTGGTTTAAACTGCTGATGTGTTAAGATTATGGCAACAATAATGACTCAAACATGCAACTCACAGCAAAAATACATCATAGACATGCATTTTTTTTTGTTTACATTCTTTCATGTCATCTTACCCTCATCCCTTCAAACCGTGAGAGGGCTCTCAGAGGCCTCAATGCTCTTAGTGTCCTAAGGGATTTAATGGCCCCTAATTCTGAGTATCCCAAAGCATTAGCTATTAAGCTAATCAAAGAGATCTACACAAAACAGAAGAACAATAGATTCTCATTGGTATTATGCATTAATTGCAACATTTTGTGAGCCTGAAATGCCAAGGACCTGAAGTGAATATGCCATAAGGTATTTTACAGCTTATCAGTGCTTATAGCCATTTACATTTCTATGGGCACATGTATAACGTGCCTGTACGTGTTATCACCACAGTTCTGGCGTTAACTGCTATTGACTTGAGTGGGAGTTAGCACCAGAATGGTTGCAATAACACGTACGCAGACACCTATGTTTTTTTGGTTGTTTGCTCTACAAAGCAAATATTGGTGCCTTCAAATTATATAAATTTTATCAAATCTGTTTTTTTAATGATTTTTGGGATATTGATCTTTATTCGGCTCCAGATGTTGTATCTACTTTGTTCATTTAGGATTTCAGCTTTTCTGAAGCCTTGCATTGAGGTGGGAGTTGATTGACAAACTATGCTATTTTATACTTGCAGGAAAAGTATATATTTAGACATATACATACATCTACAATCAGGAAGTCCAGCCAGCACCACGCGTTGGTGAAATACTTTGCAAATCCATATGCCACCCATTTCAGAAGCATTTCTAGAATAAAGACGTAAGTGAAGACCTTGTCTGCATATTCCAGCACTGTTTTTATATTTTTACGCTGTTCAATATAGATGTCTTCAAAAGCCTGTAAATAAAATCCATTTTGAGCTGTCTTTTACTAAATGTCTCTGTGGCTAGCATGGTGTCATGAGAATTAAACAGTGTGTTGTGAGTTTAAAAAGAAAAGCAGAGGTAATTAATTCATGTACTTTTTCAGTTTACAGATGCAGCCACCAGTATTAGATCACTTGCCTTGGAAAATCTGGGGCAATCTCACTGTAAATGCTTTAACATTTCTGTGAGATTCCCAATGGCTCATCGAATTAACACAGCGGGGGGTCCCTGCAGTCCCATTCAAATTGAATGGGACTACAGGGACCCCTTCTGTGTTAATCTGATGGGCCATTAGGAATCTCACAGAAATGTTGAGGCATGTTGAGGCATTTACTAAGATGCCTTAGTTTTTACCCAGGCAAGTGATCGGATACTGGTGGCTACATCTGTATACAGTATGAAACAAGTTTATGTACTGTATTCTGCCACATAGCTAAAAACTGATTGAATAAGTGGTATTACTGCTGTAATGTACATATCACACAGCCATATGGTGGTATAGATGCTATGTTAAATGAAATCGTAGCCATGCTATAGGTCGGAGGTGCTCAACTCCAGTCCTCAAGGGGCAGCAACAAGCCAGGTGTTAAGGATATCCTGGCTTCAGCACAGATTGAGCAACCCGTGTTGAAGCAGGGATATCTTTAAAACCTGACCTGTTGTGGCCCTTGAGGACTAGAGTTGAGCACCCATGCTATAGGTTATGGCTCCCAATGTAAAGAACAACAACAAGAGAGTCCTGCGCTTATTCCACTGAGATACAGAGGGGTCCACAGTCTGCATTAAGATCATTTTCTTCTTGCCCCTTTTCTCTTAACCTCAGTTAGTAGCAGATAACAGACAGATGATACACAACCACTAGTATACAACATTGAACACTTGGACCAGTAAATTACAATGTTCTTTTAATTAGCAGTGTTCCAGCTGACAGGATGTCAACTTGGGTTAGGAATAAACAAAATAAGAATCCAGACAGGTATTTTCTGGTCAACACTAGAACAAGAAAAGGAAACTACAGTAGTTTGAGCACTCTACCTAATTACCTAATTAGCTGTAGCAGGGGTATCTGTTTAGTCTACTTACCAGGGATTTTGTGGTGGCTGAAAATCTAAGATGGATTTACCTTCAGCCTATAAACAAGGGAGCAGCTGTTTCAATCAAAAAAGGGCGGGTAGTGTTTGGTCCTTTCTTCCATGTAGTAACAAAGGAGGGAAAGGGAGTAGGTGGTATGATACCTTTTATTGGAGCAACAAGTAGTTGTTGGTTCAATAAAAGGTATCATACAATAGACTTCCTTTCCCTCCTTTGTTGCTGCTTTAATCAGGCATCAAAAACATGTCTGAGTTAGAGCATTTGAGAGTTATGTGTGGGAAGATGTGTGAACAGTGTCTTTGTCGAAGAAAACAATGAGCTTAGAAAAGCCCACTAAAAAGAGGTGATTCAGGGGTCTCTGAGAAACCGCCGAATGACACCATGCTTATTTAGTATGCTTCTAATAGGACACATATATACAGACATTAATGCAATTTTATCAACGCCTAAAAGAAGCTGAAAATTCAATGTATCAGCAAAGAAATGCTATATTTTGCCAATACACTAGAATGCAAAACATGGTACTTACCAGGGCGCCACTGCTAAGGAGGATCATAAAGATAATAAATGTTTCAAACCAGTTGTGTTCAACTATTGTGTAGCAGGTTTTCCTAAGATTCCACCATTCTTTCCCTATTCCATCTTCAATGCTGACTTGGCAAAATGCAAACTTCTTCACACAGCCTATAAAATATGAGATGGAAATGAAGGAAAACTGAAAAATAAAGGGTTCTGGATCAATAATAAACTGCATTTAGCTATTTGGTGAAATTCCTGTAGGTACACGACTACAACTCTTCTAATGATATATGGAAATTGTGAAAATATCAATTGTGTCTGATCTCAAAGTAACTGTGAGATTGGCATAATAATAAATTTACGTAGGATAAAACGTTAAAGGTATTATTGTATATAAGATCAAATTAAAGCATGAAGTAGAGAAAAAAGGATGGGCAGCCGTGTTGGTCTTTTCTTCCATGTAATAAAGAGTGCGTAATATAAAACCTTTTATTTGCCCCACAGATCATTGCTAAGTTGCAAGCTTTTCAAACATCACAGGGTTCTTCATCAGGTATGACATCAACTATTTGCTCGTCCAATAAAAGGTATTGTCGCACCTACTCCTTTTCTATCCTCTGTGGCTTTACATACGAAGTAAAAAATATGTCATTACTTTACATTTCTCTCTCAAGGTAGTGTTTTCATTTGTAGCTCATACATTCACAGCTTTATAATCATGTTTTAAGATTCTTCTACATACTACATTACCAGATACTAACACTGTCAAGTATTATATAAAAAAAATTAACCCTTCAAAACTGGGCCACAGTTGCTTTAGCGTGATTATGTGAATCTGCCCCCGATTAAAAATGGCTTCTTTTTTTCTTTCTTGCTTGTCATTTTGTCAAAGGTAAAACAATGTTGCTCATTTTTCTGCAGATTTTCAGGCAGGGAGATTCCCTCCACCAAAAAAGTACAGTAGCTAGCAGATTAAAAGGAAACAAAAGATGCACAACAGCAGTGTCTGATATATGCCATTATACTGTATGCATAGTGTCAATCCTAATTTACTCCTGCTGTGGATACTCCCTAAACCGTAAATTGATGCACACGGTGAGAATTTATAGCAAAGTACACTGTACACCTGATATAGTGGTTGAAGATGACAACTGAGCTAAGATGACAACTGAGCTCTAAAATTGCTTAGATACACACTGTCCCTTATTTCTAGCACTTATCTGATGTAATCTCAGAACTGTGAATCATGTTTGCATTGAAATCAGTCATACATTAGTTCTGCTAACTGAGCCTATTAGACAATTGGTTTCCCAATAAAATTAATCCATACATGTTTCTTTATAACAAGCAACATTTAGTAAAACAAAATGTGGTTTGACAGTCCATAAAGATTTAATCAACTGAGGAAAAAAAAATAGCACATGCTCCAGCAAAGCCAATAGGACCACATCTAATTAAGAAATATAACGTGTGTTTGATATTTAACCTTGGAGGAGACAAGAAAATCAGGGTGTACCACATTGTAAAATGTCTTAATTACTTGATTTATTAGTGGTGTTGAGGCTTAACTTACTTTGACTCTGTTGATCTGACAGATAAAAATCATTCATTTAATTTGGGAAAACTTTGTAAAATTATCTTTAATTTACTAGAATTATTCTGACAGCTTGGAAATGTAGTGGTCGGGACATACCGTGGTAGCCAGCATGGTTGCTTTAAAAGAAGTGTACATAGATATTTTTTTTGATACAGTCTGAAGCTTTTCGGGACAGAGAATCCATCTGTCGATACTTACCTTATATATTTTGTGCCTTCCTCCTTGTAATTCTCAAGGATTCTAAGTCTAAATTAAGCTTTGTTAGTCTTAATCTCCACTATTGAACAGTTGGAATTGTACATAAATCTTTGTATACCTGCAGTCAAAACTGTTGATTATACCCAGACTTTATTCTATCATATATTGCAGTAACATACAATGCGACTATTAGAAGCTCTAGTATATTTTCTGTCTAATCTTTGAGTGGTTGATTTTTGTTTGTATTGAGGTTTAACCCCTTCATTGCCTTAGTGGCTAGCCGCTAAGGTAATGAACCTGTTTTAATATAAATTTTAATACTAGTGTAGATGAGCAGGGGGTCTCCGGAGCAGAATCGCATTGACTTGAGGTCCAGGGACACCCTGCTTCCCAAGATACAAGCCCTATTATGGGGTGCCGGTATCTCCTATGCATTTATTCCCACGGTCACATGATGCGAGACCTCCTGCTCCAGAGACCCCCTGCTCCAGAGACCCCCTGCTCATCTACACTAGTATTCAAATTTACATTAAAATATTTAGATCACTGGTGAGATAAGCGCAGGGAGATGCAGCTCTCTCTGCAGCTGAAAGATATCGCCGGGTAAGCCCTTTAGAGAGAGGCGATCATCACGTCGCCGGCTACTCACCCGTTTTGGGAATTTTGCTATCACAGGTAATCGAGTCTTTCTGAATACCGTGATAGCAGCGCTCAAAAAACAGGCGGCGTAAATGGCACAGCGATTGTTTTTGAAGGCTTATAGGATAGGCCACATAGTGTGCAAAACCAAGAAACAACTGTAGGAGTAGAATAACTTATACTTACTATCTGTAAAACATGGCTCAGGATCAAGCGCCTCTTCAAGCTCAAAGTTTCCTCTCACTCCAGGTGGTGTTATGTCAATTGTGCTACAGTCTGATGAACTGGAAAGCTTTTCCTTCTGCAAAAAAAATCCCATTGTGATTTAATAGGGAATCTACCTTCATAAGAAAAGAATTAGACAAGATAAGGATAAGATACAGATGTTAACTTGCAAATGTGCAAACACTGCACATTTAGTGAATGTTGTACCATCTTACTGGTCACTTTGTATTTCACTGGAATAAATTCAAATTGGTTATGGAAAATCAGGTTATGAGCCATTATTATTTCCCACCCACATTTCTAGGACCCAATTTCCACTCACTACTTCGTGTGTGTTTGTCGACATGTTATACCTGTTGGTTCTTATTATAGTATTTGTGCATGAATATTAATAATCCTGCATATTTACTATACAATACTGTAAGTTAATTAATATGAACCTTTAATAGCTGTGCTCAGAATAAACTGTCCTTCCCATCATGTCATTATTTTTAAATGAGAAAAATCAAATGTTCTACCGTAACTGGAGAACTTTGAAAAACACCAGCATTTTCAACGAGATATTTGTGACCATTTGTAGTGCCGAGAACTAAGATAACACATTTACTGCTTCAGTGCTTGTACATCTGTTGCAGTCGTTATTGCACCCAATGTGTTGCGTTAACACTGGCACATTATTTAACAGTAGTGATATTACAAACAATGGTCAAGGAGATAATCCATGTGTTATTTACCATGTTAGTTTGCATTAACGTGTTAACTCGCTTTAATGGGGGAACAATGTCTGCTACAGTACATCTGTATTATACTTTAGGAAAAGCAAAGGAAAAGACTGCTGAGTTCAAAATACTATTTATACAATATTTCAGTCGATTTGTGTTCCAATAAGGTGTATTGACAGGCATAACTATTTTAAAATGTTAAATAATTAACAAATAGTTAATTAGGAAATGTTGGCATGCTTAGGTATAACACGTATCCACATTTATTTTACCTACTGATAATGCAGACTGTTAGGTTATAGCAACGAATATAACAGATTTTACATAGGATTTAATGGCAGTGATAACGCAGAATATCACAGAATATCCAGGGGAAAACAGGCCAGTGGGGAAGGGAGGTATTTGCCATACTGGGTGTGTGCATGGGGAGGTTTTCAGATGGTAGCAGTAACTGCTTTCGGCCAAAGGTGGTGCTAATGAGCAGTCTTAATACTCAGTTGCTGCTCCTCCCCCAGGCTCTGTATACCCTCAGCCTGCACAAGTGGATCATTTTACTTCTTCCCTTTATCCTACCTACATCATGCAGGTCAGTATGTGTCTGGAGCATATATACTGTATACTTTATGGGTGTATATGGTGCATGCACTGTGTGTATATATACACACAAACACACACCTACACATCCACACACCCACACAGTGCATACACACCCATAAAGTATATATACCAAGCTGTGTGTGACCCCCCCTGTCGAATCTCTGTGTGAACTGCAGGAGTTGCCGAGGGGTTTGTGAGTGTGTGTCTGTGTGTGCCTCTGTGTGTATGTGACCCCCCCTGATGAATCTGTGTGAACTGTGTGTGTGTATGTGTCTCTGTGTTTTCGGACCCCCCCCCCCCTGTCGAATCTCTGTGTGAACTGCAGGAGGTGCAGAGGGGTGTCTGTGTGTCTGTGTGTGTGTGTGTCTCTGTGTGTGTGTGACCCCCCACTGTCGATTCTCTGTGTTAACTGCAGGAGGTGCAGAGGGAGCTGTGTGTGTCTGTATGTATGTGTGCCTGTCTGTCCTCCGCCACCCCGTCGAATCTGTGTGAACTGCAGAAGGTGCAGAAGGGTGTGTGCGTCTGTGTGTTTATGTGACCCCCCCTGTTGAATCTCTGTGTGAACTGCAGGAGGTGCAGAGGGAGCTGTGTGTCTGTGTGTGTGTCCCTCCATTATCTCCCTCCCCCTTCCCCCCAGTCTCTCCTTCCCACTTCCCGCTTCTCTCCTTTCCCCCATCCATCCATTTCTCACCCCATTCTGTGTCTCTCTCTCCCCATTCTGTGTTTCTCTCTCCCCATTCTGTCTCTGCCTCTCTCTAGTGTAGATAAATGTATGCTATTGTCTGCTAGTTAAAAAAAAATTCTACACATTTAATATAGTGGGGGTTTTCCCCCCAATTGTTTTTAATTAAATCATCAAGGGTGCATCTTAGAATCGATGGCGTCTTAGAATCAAGGATATAGGGTATATATATTATGGGTTAGAACTATATATACATGTTATATATGTGTTAACTGAATCTCTATTTGTTCTGTTATGAAAGAAATATGAAAATATAAAAATGTTATTTAAAAAGTTGTAAAAGCTCTCTATTTTTATTACATTCTCCCCTTTCTACAATTAAAACACTTCTCAACGAGCACTCATTATCACGTGTGCTATAGGAAACTGAGATATACTGGTATACACTTTTTCCAGTCAAAATATTGTTACAGTACTTTGTGTTTTGAAATATCATTGTTTGCTTCCTTCTATATTTATACTTTGATGTTAACATATATTCAAAGTGATATGACCAAATATGTATTTCCTGTGACAAAGTGACATGTAAATGCATATATATCAATAAAATCCTATGGTTGCAATAAAGTAGAATTTTCACCTGTAAAAAGAAAATATTGTTTTATTACATAGACTGTTATACAGAGAATCTGATGTTAATTTGATGGAGTTATTCCATTACTCTTACCCAACCTTGGTATATATGATGCATTGTGATCCAGGAATGAAAAGACCATCATAATGTTTCAATTATGTCAAATAAATAATTTTTGGAAAAGTTTAAGTTCTGTAACAGTGAAGCAAGACAAAATGCAAATGGCATAACCATACCACTCATTAAACTCAGGCAAACCTTACATTTATATTTAAATTCATGGAATCATGATCTACTGCAAGAAGGGAGCATTCATCATTTTCCAAATGCCTTTATGAAACTCTTGTAATGACTGAAAACCCATATGTTAATAAGTACTTGGTATTCCATTGAATTAGATACGGTATTAAATATAATCTAAAAAACCTTCTAAATTTAATGTATTTAAACATTTTGCAATCTGTCTGAAAAATGATGCATGATCCCTTTGCATGTTTCCTTGTATTGGTTAGCTGCAGATCATGGCATGCACTTTACGTTGTTGAAGTACAGTGGCAGTCAACAACCACTTACCACATATAACCAGGTATAGCGGCATCAACGTACTGTAACTGTTAATGGAAAATGATTTTTAAAACATCATGCTGATTTATTAAATTCAGAACCATGGAGAGTGGCAACACTGTAATGTGTACAAAGCAAACATTTTGCTAGATCACAAAACAGTGAACCAGTGCCAGTCGTGCCTGATCATGCTATGGTAAGGTTAAATAATTCAGCATTAAAAACAGCTGGGCATATTTGTTATTTTATTGTAATGGATGGAAAGGGCCTTAGCTGAGTTGCATGCAGTCTGATAGTCATTGGTAAAGTAACCATTAATTACTTGTGTAGACACGTTGCTATGTCTTGTTAAAAAGCACCAGAGCTGCATTCTTGATTGCTTCAACTTGGTTTTACCCCTGTGAGAAGTGAAAAGGGGAAGCAATAAAGATCAAAATACAATATTTTTCTTCAGATTCCTGTTGTGTAAATTCTAATAAGCTAAAATCACGGAAAGATTTTCAGATTAAACTGTATTTTAGTTTAGATTGCATATTTTCATGCATTTATTGCAAAATAACTATCTATGGCATATTCAGTACTGTACTGTAGCTCTATAATTTGTCCACATAGCAATGTCAGAATGAAAATATTTTAATTTATAACTATTTATTTTTGGACATAGCTACAATCAATACACTTTAGGGGAGATATATCCAAACATTTTACTGTTTTATTAATTGTATTTAAAAATAATATTTATAGCACTATACTGTATGTAATAATGTACAGATTATTACTGTTGTAATAACCATATTACTTGACAAAAACGATTTTGTACTTTGGTAAATAAAGTGAAAAACTAGACATATTTTTTTGATTTCCTGTTAAAAGTGATCTTCTTCACAATTTCCTCTTCCTCTTTTTATTAAAAAATATAATTCGGCATTTACTGTGATAATGTATGTTACCATGCACTGGGAAAATATTAGTAGCAATACTGTCATGTTTATCATCATATAAAACTCTATTAAAATACATGCTATTATTTATTAATATAAAACACAAAAACAAAACAATGTTAAAGAACATTGAAAAGTTTGGAAGAATGGATTATCTTTAATTATTGATTCTTCATTTATAATAGATCCTACCTCTTTGCTTTCCTCTACATCTGATTCACAGCTAAAGTCTTCTTCTGTATTGAGATTTTCCAAATCGGATTCCCCGGCAGCAATAGGCACTGCTACAGTGAGGCACTGTTTGTTGATAACTGTCATGTATTCTTCCTCATCAGCTTCATTTTGTTCCATTCTTCTGCCTATACCACTGGTGGTTCCATTCCTATTTCTTAGGTAATCCTGTTCCTTGATTTTTTCCACAGATGAATGGTTGAAAACACAACTATGTTTGTTGTCTGAAAGTTCTTCAAGTTGCTTCATTTCATCTATATTTGTTAGATTAGTAACAAAGAATTTTTGGAAAAACTCATGTAAACATTTTTTAACATAATCAACTCCCTTCTGCATCCTGCCTACTGCGATCTGAAGATTGTTAATTTCACTATCATTGTCTGTAGCAGAAAGATTTTCGGAACTAAATGAGCTTAACAGCAGGGCCAGGAACAAATTCAGCACCTAGGAGTAGAGAAAGACAAGATGAAAGCATAATAAACATGTATGTGACCCTATGGAACAGGGCCTTAACCCCTGTCTAAAAGGGCTTCAATAGAAAGCCTGTATTTGTCTGAGGAATCCAACAGGGAGCTGGTTAATTGCAGCTACAGACAATTAATCAGTTTCCACCTGGCTCATCAGATAGGTAGAAAAGCCTCATGCTTGAATTGCAGCAGGTCTCTTAAGCACAGAAGGACTGTGCTGCCAGCATGATACCTTGAAACCAAACCCTCTATATCCAGGGTGATGGGACCCTGTAACCCGCGGTGGCCCCCCAATGGACACAAAGAGAGACTGACAGAAAGAGCCCCCTGCACACAGGTACCTCTTTGGACTTTTGGGTGATAGGTTGGAAAGAGGCTTATCCTTCCAGCCCTGCAGATAGGTACTGGGAAAGTAAGTTGGCCCCTGAATAGGGATATTTATTTTTAAACTGTATTGTTTAAAGTGTTGGGCTGAATAAAAGCCATGGTTTAATTTCCCCAAATCTGTGTCCCTGGTTGTAGCTCTGCACATGTCGCTTACACCCAATTACAATAAAAATAATCAATTGCTAGGGTGGAGAATTAGTGCATGTTATCAGATTACTTTAAAATGGAAAGAAAAAGTACATATATAAAGTGTGTGTTTTGTGCTGTTTTTCAAGTAGAGATGTGTTCTCAAACTGTATAAGCACTTATGAAAAAAGAACAATGTTCTGTTAATCGGTGCTACCAATGTATGGTTACAAAGTATCAGTATACAGTATAAACTGTTAATACAATAGACTTGCTTGAAGAAAGGATTATAATGGCATCATGAGTTCTGGTACACATTCAGAGATGAATGCTCAAAATAAGGGAAGGTCCTTGTTGATAATACAGATAGTAGCTGTTGTGTCCAGCCCTCTCTGATTTTCTTCCTAAATGGACTCCCTCCCTAGAGCTTGCAATAGTAATGTCCAGCAAAATTACTCCCACTGTTTGTCACAATTGTGTGGTAAGTAAATATTAATACTCACGATGAGATGCCGTCCCTTTCACGTGTGCGTGCCTCACGTTGTGAAGTAGATGCAGGTAATCCAGTCAGAGGAAAAACAGAGCACGGCAGCAGAAGAAGGGCTACAATACTAAGGCTATATTAAAAACAATTTCATGAAAAAGTGACAACATGGCATACATGTAGTAAGTGCACTCTAACCCGTTACACGCCTGTCTTGGCGCTTCAGAGAGTGTATGGTTCTATTATACATAAACATATAGTGAAATCTATCTAATGATTAAAAACAACAATAGACCTTACCATGGAAGACTCGTTTCAAGAGAACTCAGTCTGTCTATATGTATCATTATAAGCAATAGAACAAATAGTCTTAAACAATGGATCTATAAAAACCTCACCCCTATGAATAATTGTATGAGATAGTACATATATATATATATATATATATATATATAAAACGCTTAAAATTTGCATAAGTAAAAAAATATATACTTATCCCTATAAAATTAATCCAGAGTCAAAACATGATGAATATAGAGAGTGCACAGAACAATTTTTTTTCTTATGCTAATCTTAAGCGTTATATATACACAGCTAAACCCCGTTATAACGCGCCTCGTTATACTGCGATTCGGTTATAACGCGGTTTTCCCGTGGCTCCCGTTTTAAAAAAAAAAAAAAAAAAAAAAAAAATTAATTTTTTTTTTTTTTTTTTACATTTTTTTTTTTGCACACTGCACACACTGCACACACTCACTGCACACACACTGCTCATTGCTCACACTGCACACACACTGCACACTGCACACACACTGCTCATTGCTCACACTGACACACTGCACACACACTGCACACTGCACACACACTGCACACACACTGCTCATTGCTCACACTGACACACTGCACACACACTGCACGCACACTGCACACTGCACACAATTATTATATAGAAATAAACAGACAACTGCACTTTAACAGATGTATTTTGCCTGTACAACGTCTTGTGACTTTTGTTTCACAAAGTTAAGGGGGTGGGAAGTCATTGTGCTGTGGGGGTTGGGGGGGTGGCGGGGCCATGCGCTGCGGCTACGGCGGGCCCTGTACTGCGGCGGGGGGGGTTAGCGGTCTGTGTGTGTGAGTGCCTGTCTGTGTGTGTGTGTGTGAGTGCGCGAGTGCCTGCATGTGTGTGCGCGCGTGTGTGTGTATGAGTGCGTGAGTGCCTGTGTGTGTGTGTGTGTATGTGTGTATGTATGAGTGCTCCAGCCCGAGTCCGTGGAGGGAGGGGGGGGGGGGAGAGTAGCGGGTCCCTCCTGCAGCCAGTGGAGGGAGTGGGGGGAGAGTAGCAGCTCCCTCCTGCAGTCCGGGGAGGGGGGGGGAGAGTAGCAGCTCCCTCCTGCAGTCTGGGGAGGGGGGGGGGAGAGTAGCAGCTCCCTCCTGCAGTCCGGGGAGGGGGGGGGAGAGTAGCAGCTCCCTCCTGCAGTCCGGGGAGGGGGGGGGAGAGTAGCAGCTCCCTCCTGCAGTCCGGGGAGGGGGGGGGAGAGTAGCAGCTCCCTCCTGCAGTCCGGGGAGGGGGGGGAGAGTAGCGGGTCCCTCCTGCAGCCCGTGTAGGGAGGGGGGGGGGGAGAGTAGCAGCTCCCTCCTGCAGTCCGTGGAGGGAGGGGGGGGAGAGTAGCGGGTCCCTCCGCTCAAGCCACGCCCCCCCTCCCTGTCAAACCTCCCACCTCCCGCTCCGGCTCTTACACACATTTACACACACACTCAGACACTTACACACACTCACAGACACTTACACACACTTAGACACACTTAGACACACACTCAGACACTTACACACACTCACAGACACTTACACACACTTAGACACACTTACTCAGACACTTACACACACTTAGACACACTTAGACACTCACAGACACTCACAGACACTTACACACACTCAGACACTTACACACACTCACAGACACTTACACACACTTAGACACACTTACACACACTCACAGACACTTACACACACTTAGACA
This sequence comes from Ascaphus truei, assembly GCF_040206685.1. Taxonomy (NCBI): domain Eukaryota; kingdom Metazoa; phylum Chordata; class Amphibia; order Anura; family Ascaphidae; genus Ascaphus; species Ascaphus truei. The sequence goes on from NC_134489.1 coordinate 79,262,800, forward strand.
CACTTAGACACTCACACACACTTACACACACTTACACACTCACAGACACTTACACACACTTAGACACACTTAGACACTCACACACACTTACACACACTTACACACACACTCAGACACTTACACACACTCACAGACACTTACACACACTCACACCCACATACACACACCCATATACACACACACACTTTCTCTCCCATATATACATACACACACACACTCTCTCACTCTACACAGACGGGGGGTGGGGTCGGAGCAGAGGAAAGGCCGCGACCAGCACCACCACCCGCTCCCCCCCCCTCCTCCCGCGCAGGCAGCGGGAGCGCCAGGGACAGCGGTGGGGAGAAGAAACCCCCCGCTACCACCTCCGTGCAGGCAGCGGGATCTGAGGTAAGCGGCGACCTGAGGGACATCCCCGCTCCCATCTCCTGCCCCGCGGCCTGTCCCGCGGTGACAGGGGGAAGCGGGGACAGGAGGGACATCCCCGCTCCCATCTCCTGCCCCGCGGCCTGTCCCGCGGTGACAGGGGGAAGCGGGGACAGGAGGGACATCCCCGCTCCCATCTCCTGCCCCGCGGCCTGTCCCGCGGTGACAGGGGGAAGCGGGGACAGGAGGGACATCCCCGTTCCCATCTCCTGCCCCGCGGCCTGTCCCGCGGTGACAGGGGGAAGCGGGGACAGGAGGGACATGCCCGCTCCCATCTCCTGCCCCGCGGGATGAATATGCGCTAAAGCGCGGCGGCCATTTTTTTTCCCGCGACCCCGTTAGTAACGCGGTGGTCTCGGGGTGGACCCCGAGACCCGCGTTATAACGGGGTTTAGCTGTATATATATATATATATATATATATATATATATATATATATATATATATATATGTATATATGTATGTATATGAAAAAAAGAAAAGAAAAAAGTGCCCGATCTTCGTGTGATAACGTATACAAATTTTAATAAAACATGTGAAAATTGGTCGCTTTTTTCTTTTCTTTTTTCTTAGGTTCGTCAAGGGAGTTTGTTGCACCCAAGAAGAAAGCTGCCAACATCTTTGTTTTATTTGAGATCAACACAGGTTTTATATATTTTTTTATTAGATTCACTCACATAGTATACATACATATATTTGGACAATAATATACATATATATATTTTTCACATATATATATATATATTTTTTTTTTTCACTCATGATTTTTATTTTTTCTATTTTTGTATTTTTATCTTTATATATTTTTTTAATTATATATCATTTTTGCTCAATTATATTTGCATTAAGTCAGCATTGTAATTACATTATTGATCATTGTATGAGCACATGATTTTTGTTCATTATTACCTTATTCGGTAAAGTAGTGGTATTTACATCGATTTATTATAACATCATTTTCAATGTAATATTTCTGGTTATATCCTTGCATTTAGGCGCAGTTTTTTCTTTTTCCCATATATAAGACACAACCCCAGATATATACTTTGTATATCAGTATTGCTTGACCTGAAGAAGAGAGGATAACTCTCGAAAGCTTGTCCTATGACATAAATTGTTAGTCCAATAAAAAAGGTATCACCGAATACTGAAGAACTCATTTATTCTGCACTATATATATATATATATATATTTACAGTTTATACTTTGAGATAGATTACATACTACTGCAGATCAATTTGATTTCTTTCAAAAAAAGATCTATCCATTCGATTAAATATAAATCCACATGCATTAGTTCATTTGCATCTATATCCTTAGTCGCAATATACAGCATAGTACACATATATGTTTATACAATATAATTGCTTTGACAGTATATGTGGATCTGTGTTTATATAGTATCTTCTACAATTATTGATAGGGGTGAGGTATTTATAGATCCATTATTTAAGACTTTATCTGTTCTATTACTTATATTGATACATGTAGACAGACTGAGTTCTCCTGAAACGAGTCTTCCATGGTAAGGTCTATTGTTGTTGTTTTTAATCATTAGATAGAATTCACTATATGTTTACATCACATTTGCTATTGCTCGGTACGAGCATAATTTTTAGGGTGCTTGTTCCTCCATCTATAGGGTGCCACTGCAGACAGCAGGGAGTTTTCTCTCCCAACGTCGTCTCGCTGATACTATCACCTGCGCAGCACCTGACGGCACGTCACTTCTGGTTGAGGGAATAAGCTTTATAAAGCAACCTTTTCAAATAGATCCATACACTCTCTGATGAAGCACCAAGACAGGCGTGTAACGGGTTAGAGTGCACTTACTACATGTATGCCATGTTGTCACTTTTTAATTAAATTGTTTTTAATATAGCCTTAGAATTGTAGCACTTCTTTTGCTGCAGTGCTCCGTTTTTTCTCTGACCGGATTACCTGTATAAGCGCTTAGCCTGGGATTCACTAACTTTCAATAAGGAGTGTTAATTGCAATTGACTTGAATGGCAATTAATGTCTGATAGAGCTCCCATACTCCTAAACAGAGCTTAGTGAATGTCCCTCTTAGTTTTGTCCCACGGCATTAAAATTGGTATAAAACAACCAACAGAATGAAAAAAC
>NC_134489.1:79270347-79297847 GCF_040206685.1 Ascaphus truei
TTTATTAAACCTTTGGATAGTAAGCAGATGTGGTGGCTGATCTTCTGCACAAATGTGTTACTTTCTTGACTATTTTGCAGCTTAGAATGCATTGTGATCCCTTTAATAATCCTTGTGGTTTAGTAACTTCATTTGTTCTGAAAAAATATTTGATTGTTTAGTTCCTACTCATTTAGAGTATGTCATATTTGAAAACATGCTGCTCCATCCATCTCCAGCTTTTATAGTAAGTTACTGTATGCCTTCTTCTTATATTACAAATGCAGAATAGAAAATATATAGGCTCACATTTACTATACAGTGGTATGAAATGAGACACAATCTGACATAGCACCACTTAGTAAATGTCAGCTATAGGGGCCTATTCTAGTAGATTCGATAAGTGACTTATCGAGAATTTTGGGCACTTCTCAATCGAGTTTGCAAGTGTGGCTATTCAGTAAGCTTTGGTAATATGGCAAACTTCCTCAAAGTTTTTCTCCCAAATGGGTAGCGTTCCGGCACAGACAAACCGTGCGGGAGCTCCAAAAATGTCACTCGCATTTTTTAAAATATTGAGCTATTCTAGTAGCTCCGAGATTCACAACGCGGCTTCAACTCGCAAGCAACTCGCAGGTTCTCACCTCGCCACCTCAAGGGTGGTTCGATGGGATCTGCGATGTGACTCTGAAGAAAAAAATGATTTTTACTGCTTCGAATTGAAGCCGGGAGTCTCCAGTGCTGACACACATTAATATCAGCTCAGGAGACCACCTGCTTCAATCCTATGTAATGCAAATACATTTAGCAACAGCTTCGTTACCTTAGCAGCTAAGGTAATGAAGGGGTTAAATACCAGTGGCTGGTTTATTGTGGGTAGTGGGTGGGTGAAGGTGGTATTTGGCTCGTGGTAAGTATTTATGCTTACCGGGAGGGTTGTGGAAAGAGTTAACTACCACTAAGGTAATGACGGGGTTAACCCCTCCCGTTATCCACCCAATAGGCATAAACACCTACCATGGGCAAATACCACCGTCACCCACCCTACCCCGAATAAACCATTAAAGTACAATACAAACACCAATACTAGCCAATACACCCATTAATTATCAGTGTGGTTACCTATGCCCTCAATGGGAGCAAAGATAATCCCAATAGCAACGGATGGACACCCTACTACCCCTCCCCCCTCTACCACCAATCCCCCCCCCCAACACATACAGTACAGTAATGGGCAAAATCCCTATTATCCTATCTGGATAATAGCGCATTTGCCCATTAAAAATTAAACCTTATCCAGCCAGCATAAAGTCAATTAAAAAGTGACACATTTTTATAGATGAAGATTTACCAATCTAAAGGTCCGAAGAACTGACAATCCTTCCACATTGGAAAGACCCAATTCCATCAAACTAAGGCTCACAATGATCCCATCAAAAATGTTCCAGCCCTCTTGAAAATAATAGTATGGATCCAGGGCAATCAACTTGAAAACCATTTCAGCAGTAAAAATTCCTGTGAAAACCTGGAGACACAAAAAAATTGTTTACTTATTTATGAAAATATTTATTTAAATAAATAGATATAATAAATAGATTTATTGTCTATATTTATGAAAACATTAATACATAAACATTAAGAAAAGCATTGTTGAGTGGATTTAAACACCCTTATTCCGTTTGGTGTTATGATGTCCTTCCTGTGTTAGGGAAGAGTTCAGTTTTATTATCCAGCATGGGGAAGACAGCGTCACAGCCTACTGAAAAGCAGCACAAGATGTGTGTGTATTAATTCAAAATGTGGTGCAATTATGGGGCAAAAAAAACACGGCACCAGATTAAATAAGATATACAGTATATATTTTTTTATATACAGTACATCTGGAGCAATTGGATTGCCCCAGAATTGCACTACATTTGCCTTGATACATACGTACACCCCAAGAAGCCTAACTAACATTTTCAATGATGAGCATTGCAATTCCTCATAGATATACAGTAAATATATAGCAGGTGGCTTTCAAGACATCACGTGTTTTCTCCAAATACTGTACATAAAGCATTTACATTTTTTCCACCATACAGTACTGTACAAATACAGTACTTTTAATATTATGTTCGCAATGCAAAGTCCTGTACAATAGTTTTGAAATTAACAAAAATTGTGTCAGATTAATTTGTTGTACTTAATCAGTACTTCATTTTGAGCATAAGGTAGTTTTACATCAAATAGAAATGGTGTGGACGTATAAACACTATGAACATTCTCTAATTGTCTTCTTTGACTCTTACAACAACTCCTTGATAAAGTGCGGTCACGCACGAAACGCGTAGGAGCTTTGCACCCTCCACCGTTTTTTAATGTAGCTTAAATAAAGTATTTTTTCATTCATTAAGACCTGTCTCTCCACTGCTGTGCGTCACACAATATTTTTTGTTTGGATTACCATGGGTATCAACTGCATTATTAAAATGTTGAAAGTACCTACCAGGTTCCCAACATAGAGTACATGATTGAAATGCCCCGTCATAGGATAATGTTCCATGGCCATGAACAAAGTGTTTAATACAATGCAGATTGTAATAGCAAGGTCTACAAATGGGTCCATCACAATCATCTTCACAATCTGTTTCACTTTCAACCATGTCTCACAGCAGTCCCAGATCAAAAAGGAATTTGAAAATGTATACCAACAAGGGGGACACTTTTGTCTGGATTCCTCAAGCTCTGAAAAGCAAATATTAATAATTTAGGAATATGCATCAAATATTATGTAAGTGTAGTTCAAAATAACAGTTGATTACACCTACTAAAAATATATGGTGTCATTATTAAACTGTAACCCTATTGCTGATTTTCATGTATTTAAAGACTTAATGGAAGCTCGCAATCATGTTCCTTCATATAGGTTTACCATGGGGATGTGTGGGAAATTAGCTTCAAATGTATACATAAAAAATGTTTACACTGAAATAATTGCAAAAGATGTAAACATGGTTGGCTGCAATTTCATAAATTTTTGGAACAAATGACATTAGAAAATAAGGACTCTGTAGTGTATCTCCCAACCCAAGTTTGCTCAAGTCCAGTCGTCAAGCCCCTCTCCAACAGGTAAGGTTTTCAGGACATCCCAGCTTCAGCATAGGTGGCTCAATCAGAGGCTCGGTCAAAGACTGAGCTTCTGATTGAGCCACCTGTGCTGAAGCAGGGATTGATTGAGCCACCTGTGCTGAAGTGCGATACCCTAAAAACCTGATATTTATACAGTATGAGCATGACAAAACATAGTAGCAAAAGTGTTAAAGTAAAATGTATTAATATCTATGTGGCTTAATTATGTGAATAAGAAACATACAGATGTAGCCAGACATTCTGGCTACATCTGTATTCTGCAAGCACTAAGCACTAAACAATCTTTAGCAATGGCTTCAATATAAGAAATGAAAGGGGTTATTCATTAAACTGTGGTCGTGCCAATCGAGGCATCATTACACAGAATCTCCTATTGACTTCAATGTACGTTTCCATGAGACAGCATCAGATCTATACTATTGCAGTTTAATGAATAACCCCCTAGGCATCAAAGTCACAGATGCAAATCTGGAGCAAAACCGAAGGGTTGTCCAGAGCTTTACTGTGCTAATTTCACTGACTTTGCATTCACTTCATACCAGACTAATCTTTGGGGAACAGGCACATTGGCAAATTAAACATCAGAATTTCTTAAGTGTTTAACAGTGTTAGTTGATATACTATAGGTTTCCATTTCTGGAGACACTACTGTGTACAGTATGCACACATTTGTAACCTAGGCAGATGATACTTCAGTATTACTTTTTATTGCATGTGTATATTTTAAGTATATGTTAGCATCAAAGACATTTGTTTTAAAATGAATTGTTATTAAGTTGTAAAGGACAATGCAATACCTTCCATTGTGTTTGTTATTATGCTGGCTATACTCAATGCTCTTTGCCTTAAAGTGGGATCCTCCAGTAAGTCCATTGAGATTCTGTATGAGCTTGTTCTTCTTTTCTTTACTTCTGCCTCTGTTGCAGTATTCTGCAAATTAATTTATATACTGGCATTTAAACCTCTTAGCACCCTCTTATATACTGTCATAATGCACATTGATAATAGTAAAACCCCAAAAACCGTATGAAATTGTATATAAGCAACTATCCTCAACTAAGTCATTGTGTAATTAAAATTATAAAAAATATCTTTGGAGCATAACCCAATATGTATTTCTTACAGTGCAGAATGCATGAACATTTTTATAGAGGAAACAATACTTTGGGATACGATAAATTAAATAAATAGTGTACTTGATAACCTTGAGAAGACCTGAATAGGTTTCTGGTACATAGTGTATCACAGGGGTGCTTAACTCTGGTCGTCGTCCCCCAACAGGTCAGGTTTTCAGGATATCCCAGCTTCACCACATGTGGCTCAATCAGATTGAGCACCTGTGCTGAAGCAGGGATATCCTGAAAATGTAATCTGTTAGAGGGGCTTGAGGATGGGAGTTGAGCGCCACTGGTATGTCATATCTGCCATGATTTTAGTTACCCACAAAAATAGCAGCTCAAGTTTGTGTGTAGCAAAAAAGTAATGCTATGCAATAAAGTATTTAAGATTCTCAGTTTAAAACACCCTTGGGTGGATTGTAAAATGATTTGATATAATATAAACTATATCCACACAAATCTGACATCACCCTCTTATTCCAGGTTAGTGGCTGATAGTATTACCTCTAAATGGATCAACAAGAAGACAGTTCGTTGTCCATGAGCTTTTAAGTCTTTACAAGTCTTTTTTTGTGCAGCTGTACATGTAAAAACTAACTTGTACAAATACTAGTATTTACTGAAGGAATAAGAATATAGTGGTTGCTTGTTCAAAATAAAATGAAAAGTGAAGAAGTAAGTTTCCTATATTCCAGCTTTCCCTTTGTACAACTGCTTATATTGCAGAATACAGTGTAATATGTAGGGATGGGTTAACTGCCATATTTGAGCAAAAACAAAATAGCGAAAAATGTCAATGTTCGTCCAAAAACATTCACGAGAATCATGTAATCTTGATTTAAAAAATAAATAAAACAAACAAAAATTTGGCAAAAATGCGAAAATTGGAAAAAAGGGCAACATTTTACACATTAAAAAAAATGTTTTAGGAAAGTTTGCAAATGGAATCTTTGCCAGCAGGCACCTTTACAGTTATATGATAGAGGCTACAGTACAGGAATTCTCTAAGACACATCCATGACAACAAAGGGACTGATGTGTGGTCTTACGAAAGATTGTTTTCTCAGCTCATACAAGAGTTTGAATCAAATAATTAAAGGGAAATTGAGAACAAATCACTGCAAACAATTGCTCAGTCATAAAGAACAGTGGCATGTGCCCATATTATCACCTCTGGGAAAAGTCCAGTGGCAGTGCATGTCCCACCAACCAAGGAGACTACTCCATTGCAATCCACTGCACTGTGCATCTTTCCATTCATTGAAAGCAAGGGCAGAATCTTGGACGATATACTTGTGTGGCTAATGTTGCTGTAACGCCGCTCTTCGTGTCTCCCAGGCACAAAGAGAGAATCCCTTCTACTATCATTATCTTCAAAAGTGCTGTGCTCATCATCAGCGAAATCATTTTCTGACCCTACATCCTTTGCAGGATCTCTGAAGCTGAAAAAGCTGGTTCTGCTATGGCGCCTTGGGGAAAACAGAGAGCCACGGATGCTTAGCAACGACTGTGAAAACATACAAATCAAAACACATTCAGAAGTGATGACCCTGGAATATGTATAACAAGAACATATTTGGTTTTGTGATAGCAGAGAAAGAACACCAGTGAAAATATTGCAATTGACAACATATATAAGTCAAGATACAGAAGCGCTCAAAATTGATGATGTCTAAACTAAATAAACTAATAAAGTGGTGCTGCTTGAAGAAAGAACTGCTCCAAGTTCTTGAGTTGAAGATTTGTTCAGGGGAATCAGCGCACCTCCAAATAAGAAACAAAGAGAAGCAGAAATAGTGACGCACGTCCTTGCAACTCTATACAAATTAACTGGTGAGATATGTACATACGTTTAAGTGCCTGCACCCAGGCACGGAAAGGTTTCTTTTTTGTTCAGGGGAATCAGCACACCTCTTGTTACATGGATGGAAAAGAAGGTAATTTTGCATTTCAAACCATGTAACAGGAGGTGTGCTGATTCTACTGAATAACTACTGTATCCAAAGTAATGCATACATTGGATTCCAGCACAAATAATTAAGTACAAAGTGAAAAACATCCGAAAATGGTATGTTAATTAAATCTTACCTGGTGGTGTGGGGATTAGTGTTTTGCATACTCTAGTTGTTTCCCTGCTCTGGAGAAATAGAACTTTTTTCTCTTTACACTGCTGTCCAATCCAGACTTGTAACACTTCTCCTCATCCCCCATTATCCTGTCCTCCAGAATACTCTACCTGTTTTCTTTGTATCCTCCAGTTCCTCCTCTCTTTGGCACTTTTTGAACTCAGTTTTGATACTATAGAAGAGCTTTCAGAAGGATATTCTAGCCCAGGTTCTTTACTTAATTCTTGTGACTCAGGAAATGCATCTGCTACCGCTGTTGCTACTGCCTATAATGACACATGATGTAAAGTATTCAAAAACTTCCGTCTTGATTGGTCTATTGCAGGGGTCTCCAAGCTCAGTCCTCAAGGGCTGCCAACAGGCAGGCTTTTATGGATATCCCTGTTTCAGCACAGGTGGCTCAATAAGTGGCGCAGTCAAAGACCTGTGCTGAAACAGGGATAGCCATAAAAGCTAGCCTGTTGGCAGCCCTTGAGAACTGAGTTTGGAGACCCCTGGTCTATTGTCTATGACTATTGTATGTTACCACCTTTGAACTAGTAAGTACATTAATAAACACATTTACAGTTAACTATTTTTAGGACTTTAATACTTTAAACTAGTATTTGTTTATAGAAGAGGTGTCTACCGTTTGACTGAAGATAGGACAATGTCAAGTCTAAATAATAACCATGTTATATTGACTATACATATATATATATATATATATAAAACACAAAAAAGTGTGGCGCCAAAAAATAAAAATATAACTGTGATATATTGAAATAATTATAACTATAATTAATAAATAAAAAGTTGTGTAAAGTGAATATTGTTTAAAAATATTAGTATATCTCTTTAACTAATGTGACCTAAGTGCATTCTATTATAACACAACCAATAAAAGTAAACAAAACAGTGCATAAACGTGCTGAAAAAAGAGAAAAAGAAAGACACAAAAAAAAACAAAAAAAAAAACTCCAACCAGTCCTTCAATAATTAGTCCATAATGATGAGGTTTCTGATGTTGAAAGGGGTCTTTAGGTTGCTCTCACATGGGGTAAACCAACTCCACAGATATCTACAGACAGAAAAAGAGAGAGAGCGCACGCCCCATAGCATAATACTGCATAAAATTTATTAAAACAAGGAAGGGGATGGGGGGTAGGGGGGGGTAGGAATCGCACTTACAGGATGCAAATAGTTAAAAGACAATTTGTGATAATATCACCACCATCCGGTTCTGGATACTGGAACACGTCTCCGTGGACTCCTTCAGGGCTGCCAGACACGATAACCAGAGATCAGATGATGAAGGCTCCGTTCGCTCTCTGCACAGAGTCCAAAGCTCCAGCTCACACTTTCAATGGCCGCCGATCGTATTCCCGCGCTTGGTGTAGGCTGCTGCGCGTGCGCGGCGGCGTCGTGATGACGTGATCGCGCTCTCAGTACCCTAACGCGTTTCGTCACCTGAGAAAGTTACCGGTCAGGTGACGAAACGCGTTAGGGTACTGAGAGCGCGATCACGTCATCACGACGCCGCGCACGCGCAGCAGCCTACACCAAGCGCGGGAATACGATCGGCGGCCATTGAAAGTGTGAGCTGGAGCTTTGGACTCTGTGCAGAGAGCGAACGGAGCCTTCATCATCTGATCTCTGGTTATCGTGTCTGGCAGCCCTGGAGTCCACGGAGACGTGTTCCAGTATCCAGAACCGGATGGTGGTGATATTATCACAAATTGTCTTTTAACTATTTGCATCCTGTAAGTGCGATTCCTACCCCCCCCTACCCCCCATCCCCTTCCTTGTTTTAATAAATTTTATGCAGTATTATGCTATGGGGCGTGCACTCTCTCTCTTTTTCTGTCTATATATATATATATATACATATATATATATATATATAATATATATATATATATATATATATTTATTTATTTATATTCAGCATGTAACTGGTTAAAATACATAATATAGTATTACTTTAGAAATTATATTGGAAAATTATTAGCTGCAAAGATAAGAAGATACATCAGTCGGAAGACAGGCAGGTGTACAAATGTTTTATGACAACAATCTATCTTGTTTTATTAATTTCCATTTTGTATGAAACGTGGTATCTTTTTAATGTCTGCTGAGTTGAATAGTATATGGTCTTCAGTTTGGAATCAAAGGTTAGTAAAATAGTTAGTTAGTAGTAAAAGACAATACAATTCTATATGTAACTGACTGAAATGATGCTGTTAAGATGGTTTCTATTGAAAGGTGGGACATTTATTTGCACCCATATAATGAGCTAAATGTTTAGGGACTATATTTACAAAATCCTTTAAGGGGAGCACAATCACAAATGACTACATGTGCTGTCATGCTATACAGTATGTATCATATTAACTATACCCCCAACTGTGCAACTGCCAGCAATCAAAAATTTGCCATCACCCTTTTGCTTGTGCTAATAGCACATTCATCCAAATGTACTATACTATACATCAATCCAAGTGAAGAAGAATGGTGGAGCACTGCTAGAAAAATGAATAAAGGGCTGGAGGCTTGTAGCAAGTTAAAAATGCTTTAATCTATTGCATGAGTAGACCGGGCTACAGAAAAAAGGGGGTTCTCTAACGCGTTTCGCGCTGTCAAAGCGCTTTGTCAAAGATTCAAACCCTGAGGCACCCGTAGTTACACCTGACCACGTGATCGGGGGGTGCATTTTGGCGCGAATCTACTTCCGCATTTGGGCATCCATAAATAAGTGATTTTTGTACACTATGGTTACTCTTTGACAAAGCGCTTTGACAGCGCGAAACGCGTTAGAGAACCCCCTTTTTTCTGTAGCCCGGTCTACTCATGCAATAGATTAAAGCATTTTTAACTTGCTACAAGCCTCCAGCCCTTTATTCATTTTTCTAGCAGTGCTCCACCATTCTTCTTCACTTGGATTGACTATTACCGGAAGGAGGCACGCTGAATTTTTCCAGGACTTCAGGATCTGTGAGTTAACTGTTTGTTTCTATAATCATGCAGTTTATATATGGTAAGGCGATTTACCTGCTCATGCCTAGGGATTAGGGTGTCTTACTCCGATTAGTGGGTGTGGGGTGTGCTCTCTTCATTGAGTGCTCATTTCACACACTCACTGTGGGGCGTTTTTCACCACTTTATTGCCTATCCCATACTAGGGCTGCAAAGTGAGCACTCAAGCCTGCATACTACACATGTACTTTATTGAAGATATACTCTTCCCTGGATTATATTCTATATTGCTATCATCAACCTGATATTAGAAGCACCTACCAGGGATTCATTTCCCAATTCTACTATACTATACATCAAAGCCTGACAAATTCCCCTCTATAAAAAATGTGAGTATTCCACTTTTATTTTTAAGATGCACTATTCAGATATAGTGATAATTTACACAATTTGAATAGAATGACATAAAACAGGCATAATATGGTATATATATATATATATATACACACAGTGGTCGACAAATCACCAAAAAATCTACTCGCCGAACAAAAAAATCTACTCGCCACCTAGTACCACATGTGTGCTGCTTGGGCCAAAAGGAGCTCGCCACGATGTTAAATCCACTCGCCCGGGGCGTGCAAATGTATAGGTTTGTCGAACACTGTATATATATATAGCAATAGCAAATGGATATGTTACTGTATGCTCATTTGCATGTCTTAGACAGGTCTGCAACCCCGCCTTTCACCATTATCACCCAGCACACAGCACTTCCACTGCAGCAAGGGATTTGGGGAAATGACATGCAAAGAAGCACACAGTGCCACTTTTTGCTTCAAAACCATTCAACATGGATGCATGGTCACAGCTTTGAGCACAGCCAGGGTTAAGATGCATAGCCAGCAAACCCACCCACAGACCTTAAGGGGTCTCCTCAGTGTGGGGTTGGTTATGCCAGCTATGCAAAAAAGAAGCAAGGGACAGATAGATATAGATAGCTGAACACTGGCACTCCTGTATTAATACAATGGTCAGGCGCCTGTACCATAAAACACATAAAGTATACATTATCAGCAGCAAAGTTGGCAAGAAGAAGGCAACAGCACTCAGCAGTATGATAATAAAGAAATGTATTAGCACACCATATCAACGTTTCGATCCGCACCCCCCCCCCCCGATGAAGATCCCTTTGTGCAGATCAAAACGTTGATATTGTGTACTGTATTTATAATATATATTATATGGGTTGTTTACACATGACCTGTAATATTGGACAAATTATCCTTATTGAACTTAATTAAAACTGTGTCATTTTTTCCACATATGGTCTATAGTAAATAACTAACCTTAGGGTGAAACTTGCTATTTCTATGTAGGGTGTGTACATGATAAATAACTATCATGTTATTTTTATTTTACATAAATACATGTTGCTATTTAGTATTTACTGTACGCAGAGCAAATTGAAATAGTAAGCTTTGCTTTACAATGATATATATTTTTTACACATAGAATATAAGCGTAAAGTTGACAGAGTAGATAGTTAATTTGTCCAAAATGTGTATTTTGGTAAATTCTTAATGTTGATATCAAAATATCCAGCTTCAGTTGGAACAAGCAAAATCAAGCATACTGTATATGATATATGTTAAATTACTGCTCAATTTTCTACATTGCACAATGTTTACAATATTACCTGAGCTTCCTCTTGTTGCTTTTTTAATTGTTCCAGAATTCGGTGAAATTCTATTTCTTTCTTCTCTGCTTCTTCTAAAGTTGCCTGGTTCTGTTCTTCATAAGCCATGGCTACCACAGCCAAGATCAGGTTCACCAAGTAGAAGGAGCACAGGAAAATAACCAGCACGAAAAAAATCATGTAGGTTTTGCCAGAAGCACGTAACGTCTGTTGGAAATTAAAGGATCGCGTTAACATACAGTATAAAGACTTTCTTCTGCAATAAAACCATAAGGAGTTATAAATCTATCAGTTTAATGCACAAATATTTGCCATTGAGGGTATAGTAGTTTTGTTGGATAACGCCTTTCATACCAGTTGCCACCAGATTGGTTTGCTTATGTTCAGACACAAAGTTACATAGTTATGAACTATAACAGTTAGGAGACAGCTATGGTCTTGTATGTAAGTTTGTCAAAATCATACATTAGAAAACAAGTACATTCTCACCAGCTGGTAAAGATTTTCCCAGTAGTCTTGAGTCATCAGTCGAAACAGTGATAAAAATGCCCAGCTGAATGTGTCAAAGCTTGTGTAACCATAATTGGGGTTTCTTCCAGTTTTCACACAAACATATCCGTCTGGGCACCGTCTAATTAAAATGGAAAATAAAATCAATATTATTGCTCATCCCAGAAAATATTCCATCCAAATATTTAACATGTTTCAGTATGTCATTGCTATATAAGAGGATAGCACTGGAAGTCCAGTAATACTACATTATACATGAGTGTCTTGCGACAACCCTTATCTAAGGCAAATCTTAACCAATTAAAATGGATTTCATAGGAAGTAGATTGATATTGCTGTATTGTGTATACTGGTAATTAAAAGATTTTCTTACCCAGCATCTGAATTATTACCACAAAGCAAAGGATCCTTTTCACCCTCCAATTTGTAAAACAGACCTGTTAGTGGAAAAATAAAATTATGTATTCAATTTACACATGCTGTAATGAAGTAAAGCATCAGTCCCCCAGTAAACATTTTGGTTAAGCACAGGGGATCTAAGTGATCTTCTCTAAAAAGCATTCTAGATGTTGGCTGCATCAAGGTAAAAAAGGCTTGCTAAATTATTATTACAAGAAAACATGGCTTTGCTTTAAACTTTACAGACTTGGATAAAAATCATTTCTTTTCTGGCAGCCATCTTAGGGCAAGAAACTAGGCTTCTGCATGTTCTGCCCCATTCTCTTGTGGATTGTCCTTGGATTAGCTCCGCCTCTATACTCGTCTAGTGTTTTGCGTCTTCACGGCTCCACACAACGCCTATGCAGCACTACCAAGCAACCCTATACGTTTCTCTGGGATCCCCTGACAAAGCTAGACCAGTGAAATGCATAGGGTTGCTTGGTGGTACTGTGTAGGCGTTTTCTGGAGGCCTGAAGATGCAAAACAATAGCCGAGCATAGAGGTGGAGCTAATTCAAGGACAATCCAGAAGAGAACAGGGCAGAACCCGTGGACACATAGAGTCTTATCCTAAAATGGCTGGAGTGGGACTAAGATTGAGCGAACAGGTCTCCGGTGTGCCCTTCGTTCCTAAGGATCTGGTCAGGGGTGACTATATCTGTTGGAGCCTAGCTCATCTGTTGTCTGTCTCCTTGCTGTGCACATATGTGAGTGAGAAAAGATGGAATTTGTGGTCCTTAATAGATTTTCTTTCTTACTAAGAAAAGATTGTGCTTGTCCTCTTTTTGTCTTTTTTGTAAAAAAAATTGTTGTTATCAGTATTTAAAAAATATATATATTTATCGTTCTATTCACGAAAACCATATCGCAAGTGTCAAAACAGCTGTTTCTTAAGTGTCTTTTTGCCAACTCCTCCTCTAGCCCTATAGGTTTCTCTGTTGGTGCATGTTGCAGGGTACATGCAACTACACACGTGGGTTTCTTGACAAGGCTGTTTTATTTTGCCTTGAAAAATATACAGCACACCAAACAAAAATAGCTCTTTTTCAGCAACAAACGAAAATGGCTTTTCCTTCAGCAAACCGAACAAAACAGTTTCTCTTTAGCAGACAGTTTATATATATGCAGCTACCCTTTTTCTATGCAGGGGACAGACAGTTCACAGTTTCACTACTTTGCTACTCAGACCTTGTTTTCAGAAATCACTTTAGCAGCTTACTCCTCTCTCATCAACAGCAAGCTTCCTTCTGTCTACAGCCTGGGTTTTAACACACCTTGATTAGGCAGCTGGGATCCAACTAATTGTCCTGAGGTTCCCAGCTGAAGTTAACCTAGTCAGTGCTGCACTGCAGACTAGACATAGGTTTTCCAGGCATATAACTGGTGGCTTTTGTTTACCCTGTCACATACCTCCCCTGTTAGTGTGTGGCTGGGGCTACGCACGGCTGAAGCCCGACCATCTACCCCTTCTCTAGAAAAGAAGTCAGCATTTGCGTTCTCTTTTCCTGGCCTATGCTGAATCTCAAATGAGAAGGGTTGGAGGGCCATATACCACCTAGTCAATCTAGCATTGGAATCCTTCATGCTATTTAACCACTTCAGTGGAGCATGATCCGTCACCAAAGTAAAATGGACTCCTGCCAGGTAATGCCTCAAAGCCTCGATTGCCCACTTTACTGCGAGGCACTCTTTCTCAATCACTGAGTAGTTTTTTTCCCTTGGGAACAATTTCCTACTCAGGAAAAGGATAGGATGTTCAACTCCCTCAAACTGTTGTGACAGCACTGCCCCTAGCCCTATCTCTGATGCATCTGTTTGCACTATAAAAGGGCTGTTGAAGTCTGGGCTTCTAAGGATGGGACCCTCTGATAGACACCTTTTTATGTCCTCAAAGGCTCTCTGACAATCCCTTGACCACACCACTTGTGTAGGGGCACACTTTTTTGTGAGGTCCGTTAAAGGGGCTGCCACTTCCGAATAGTTGGGGATGAACCGCCGGTAGTACCCTGCTAAACCCAGTAGAGAGCGTACCTGCGTTTTTGTTTGGGGGGTCGGAACTTCTTTCAGGGCAACTACCTTGTCGGCTAGTGGCCTTACTTTTCCACCTCCCACTGCATACCCTAAATATTTGGTTTCCGCTTTACCCAAGGCACATTTCTTAGGGTTGGCTATGAGCCCTGCCTCTCTTAGAGATTTGAGGACCGCTTTCAGCCTATTTAGATGGGCCCGCCAGTGTTTACTATAAATGACAATGTCATCTAGGTAGGCTGCGGCATAAGTCCTATGGGGCCTCAGTACCTTATCCATGAGTCTCTGAAATGTGACTGGGGCTCCATGCAGTCCAAATGGCATTGTCACAAACTGGTATAAACCCATGGGAGTGGCAAAGGCTGTTTTGCATTTGGACTTTTCCTCTAAGGGTATTTGCCAGTATCCTTTTGTCAAGTCCAACGTGGATATATATTCCGCGTTACCAAGGGCGTCAATTAATTCGTCCACCCTTGGCATCGGATATGCGTCAAACTTGGATACCGCATTGACCTTTCGGAGGTCCACACAAAATCTTACCTTCCCATCGGGTTTAGGGACCATAATTAGTGGACTACACCACTCACTGCATGATTCCTCAATCACTCCTAAGTGTAACATTTCTTGTACCTCCTTCTCTACCAGAGCCCTACGACTTTCAGGCAACCTATAAGGACGGGAACGTACTTTTAACCCAGGTGTTGTCTCGATTGCATGGGAAATTAAGTTAGTTTGTCCTGGTAAGTCAGAAAAAACATCCTGGAATTGAGTAATTATTGCTAACAAGTCCCCTTTTGTTCAGAGGACAACTGTTTACCCATTGGGATTTTATCGTCACTCACGATGTTCTCCCGTGGAGGCTGAGGACCCAAGTCCGTTTCCTCCTCCACCGGGTGGATGAATAGAGACTGCTGCATCTTCCAGGGTTTCAGCAAGTTCACATGGTAAATTTGTTTACCCTTCCTGGACCCTGGTTGAGCGATCTCGTAATCCACATCACCCGTACGGCGGAGTACTTCGAATGGGCCTTGCCATTTGGCCAGGAGTTTACTCTCGCAACTGGGTAACAATAACATCACCTGGTCTCCTGGGTGAAACACTCTCATGCAAGCATTCTGATTGTAATGTCTCTCCTGACTGTCTTGGGCTGATCTAAGATTCTCCCTGGCAAAATGGCCGACCACATCTAGGCGCTTCCTAAGGTCTAGTACATATTGCAGGGTATTCTTAGAAGGGGACTGCTGTTCCTCCCAGGACTCCTTTAGGAGGTCTAGGATACCCCGGGGTTGGCGGCCATAGAGCAATTCAAATGGAGAGAATCCCGTGGAGGCCTGGGGAACTTCCCGCACTGCAAACAGCAGAAAAGGGAGAAGTTCATCCCAGGCTCTCTTCTCTGAATCTACAAATTTCCTCAGCATCCCTTTTAGAGTTCGGTTAAATCTTTCCACCAATCCGTCAGTCTGTGGATGGTAGACCGATGTCCGAACAGACTTGACCTCTAGTAACTTTAAGACATCCTGCATCAGTTTAGCCATGAAATTTGTACCTTGGTCTGTCAACATAACCTGAGGAAGTCCAACCCGTGAGAATAGTTCCAACAACTTGTTGGCTACTTGCTTCGCCGTTGCTGTTCTCAGGGGGAACGCCTCAGGATATCTTGTCGCATAATCAACAATTACAAGGATAAACCTGTGTCCTTTCGCAGAAGGTTCTAGAGGTCCTACCAAGTCTACCCCAATCCTCTCAAAGGGAACTGACACCAAGGGTAGAGGAACCAAAGGGGCTGGTTTTTGTCCTTTTGGACTAGTTAGCTGGCACTCTGGACATGCTGCACATAGCTTAGCAATATCACTATGCATCCCTGGCCAATAGAATCGGGATGAAATACGGTCCAATGTTTTATCCCTGCCCAGGTGACCACCCCAAGGGACAGTATGGGCTAGAGTGAACACAGATTTAACAAACGCCTTGGGAACCAATATCTGTCTGGTGACCTCCCCTGTTTGTGTCTGCCTATTCACCCTATATAGAATATCCTTTGATAGCTCAAAATGGGGGAACACTATCACCCCCTGTGCATCTAAAATCTGTTCATCAATTTTCACCACCTTGTCATACTGTCTAGCAAGGACTGGGTCTTCCCTTTGCTTCTGGCGAAAGTCAGGGAGGTACAGGTCTGGTAAATCTCCAGGGCCCATATCCCCCTCCCTTTGGCCATCCCCAGCCATCACTTGTGACCTCTGACTACTAGAATGGTCACCTTGAAACCCAGGACTGTTTGTCCAAGCGTCTTTGCTTCCGAGTCTTTTGAACCCGGTGTCTACTGGGAAAAAGGTCTGCCGAGAAGGGGAACAGTTTACCAGGGTTCTCCTGAGCCCTAGAAGGAGGCTCCTCGTGAAAGACTGGGGCCATTAGGTCCGAAAAGAAAGGCCAGTCCCGACTGAGCACAAGGGGGGCAGGGAGCCAAGGAGCAACTCCTACTTCGAGGTAAGCCTCCTGACCTTTTACCTGTAGCCGGATTTTGGCCGTCGGATAGCGTTTTACATCGCCGTGTATACATTCTATGCTCCATGGGAGTCAAAAGAACACACGTTGGGCGGTAACAGTTCCTGGAGGACCAGAGTTTTCCCAGAGCCCGAATCTACAAGAGCCTGGACGGTTTTTCCCCCAATCAGGGCTGGAAGTAGCCAGGGCTTGTAATTTTCTCCAGTGAAGGCCGAGGCGACGGTCCTGCTGAATGAACACTCCATCAGTGGACAGTCCACATACCGGTGGCCTTATTCTCCGCAGGCAGAACATGGAGAGGGTTCCCTCGCAGGAGGGGGCTGTGGATAGCGCTCCGCTGGACCGGTTACTGGAGACCAGGCATCTGGTGGGTCCTGTGGGCGACGTCCTCGGAAGTTCCTCTCATTTTGCGACGAGCCGACATCCGGAAGGAGATGAGGGTCTCTGCGGGGACCAGCATTTGGACTCCGTCCTTGCTGGAACGACTGCTCCTTCCGTTGGACTTGGCGGTTCCGTGACGGGCCATAGGTTCCCCATTGATCCGACCTCCCTCTTTGGGCGTCCGCAAGTGCCGGTGGAGTCGGGTCCAGGACACTCGCCTGCTGCTCAGCCCCAAGGAAGTTCTCCACGAGTCGGACTGCCAAAGCTAGGGTTTCAGCAGCGTGGCGTTTTACCCACGAGCGTGCGGTAGGGGGTATTATTTGTAGAAATTGTTCCAAAACCACCTGCTCAAGAATTGCCTCCTTAGTGCACTCCTCGGGTTTTATCCAGCGCGTACACAAGTCCAATAATCGCTGAGCGAGGACCCGGGGTCTCATCTTAGCGTGTACTTCATGTTCCGGAACTGCTGCCGGTAGGTCTCTGGGGTCAGACCTAAGCGATCCAGTATGGCAGTTTTTACTTGTCGGTAGTCCATGGCCTGATCTGCTGGGAGACCCTGATATGAGGCCTGGGCTTCTCCTATGAGGAGTGGGGCCAAAGCAGTTGCCCAGTGATCTGTAGCCCAGCCCTGAGCTTCGGCAACTCTTTCAAAAGTCAGTAAAAAAGCCTCTGGATCCTCGTCCGGAGCCATTTTCCTCAGGAGTACCGGGGGTTTGCTTGCAAGTTCTTGACTGGCAGACCCCTGGAATTGGGTCAGCAGCTTGGCAATCCGCTCATCCTGTGCTGTCTGTAGTCTTTCATCTCTCTCCGCTTGCAGCCGGGCCTGCTCCTGCATTAACAGTCCCTGCTGTTTGGTCTGCTCCTGCATTAACTGTCCCTGCTGTCTGGTCTGCTCGCACAGAAACGCTTTCAACATTTCTTCCATTCTTGTGTGTGTGTGTGTGGCCCTTTAACTGCAGGAGCCTTTTGAAAAAAATCAAATCTCACTTCTTGACACCATATGTTGCAGGGTACATGCAACTACACACGTGGGTTTCTTGACAAGGCTGTTTTATTTTGCCTTGAAAAATATACAGCACACCAAACAAAAATAGCTCTTTTTCAGCAACAAACGAAAATGGCTTTTCCTTCAGCAAACCGAACAAAACAGTTTCTCTTTAGCAGACAGTTTATATATATGCAGCTACCCTTTTTCTATGCAGGGGACAGACAGTTCACAGTTTCACTACTTTGCTACTCAGACCTTGTTTTCAGGAATCACTTTAGCAGCTTACTCCTCTCTCATCAACAGCAAGCTTCCTTCTGTCTACAGTCTGGATTTTAACACACCTTGATTAGGCAGCTGGGATCCAACTAATTGTCCTGAGGTTCCCAGCTGAAGTTAACCTAGTCAGTGCTGCACTGCAGACTAGACATAGGTTTTCCAGGCATATAACTGGTGGCTTTTGTTTACCCTGTCACAGTGCACCTCAAGGCTATGTTTCAGCTCCTCTACCCTTCTCTCTATATATACACTCTCGCTGGGTGACTTAATTAACTGCTTTGGATTTAGCTATCATCTCTATGCGATGACACTAACTATATTTATCTGCACCCAATCTTACACCTCCTGCTCAGTCAAAAATCACAGTGTCTGTCAGCAATCTCTGCTGGATGGCCCTTCGTCATTGCTTTGTACAGTATGGCTAAAACAGAGTTTCTCATACTCCTCCCCTCCTTCCCTCAAAACAGGCCTCTTTGTTCTCTTCTGTATTACAGTACCATTATCCACCAAGTCTCACAGTACAGTATTATGTCTAGAGTATACATTCGACTTCTCTCTTTCTTTCCCCTCTCATATACGGTACTAAATCTTGCAACTTCTTTCTCTTCAACATTGCAAAAATGCACCCATTACGCTGTCCAACGACTACTGAATCAAATGCATTCCTTCATTTTCTTGATTTCCTCAACAAACTTTTATCCGACCTCTCTGCCTCACACTTCTCCCGCTTACAATCATTCTTAATTCTGCTGATTAAACCATCTCCTGCTCTTCTAAACGCACACCTGATTCTGACCAGTGCTGAAATCTATGCTTGCTTCCTATTAGTCTCCTTTTAAACTACAAATTTCTCCTTCTGTCCTTTAAGAGTCTACTACAGATGCAACGGCCGAACATTTACCTGGGTACATTTTGCGTTGTGCCACATGTAGACTGTGATATGTTCACAAGTTTTGCTGCTGCAGACTTAATGGCCCATCGGATTAACACAGCAGGGGTCCCTGCTGTGTGAGTCCTACCAGGGTCTGCCTCTCTATAATAGTAAATACTTATATTTAGGCACTGTACCGTGTATGAATTTCACTGGATGCGCTAAAACTGAGCTTTGTCTGTGTTTTTATGTTCTGTCTTTGGTTTTAAATATATATTGCCATGCTCAGTAGCACTCCTCTGTGACACTCATATGCTTATATATATGTTGTGGTTATTTTGGGGGTTCAATAGGAGCTTGTTAGGTGTCCAGTATATTTCACAATTGTGTTTCAGCTAGTCCTGGCTGATTGGAGGTTGGCAACCTCCTACTTAATTTAAGCTCACCCCCTCCCACATTTAAATGGTTAAGGGCTCACTCCATAGCATCTTCCACACAGGGGAACTTGTTTGCTTGCAGGATGGTTGTGACAACTCTTATACAGAGTGCTTTTCCTGGTAATGTACAGGTTAATAAAGTCTTCAATCAGACTTAGAACTTTGCAACTAATATTGACAGATTTACTATAAATCATTCTTCCTGTTATTACACAGGTTATTAAGAATTTATATTAGCGTTAGGGACCCCTGAATTGTGGTCTGCCGTGAAGTTGGCTCAGGGGCTTACAACAATTTTGGCCAAAAATGTCAAACTAAAAGACCATTTTACTTAATAGAAAATGTATACATATATATTTAGGCACTGTACCGTGTATGAATTTCACTGGATGTGCTAAAACTGAGCTTGGTCTGTGTTTTTATGTTCTGTCTTTGGTTTTAAATATATATTGCCATGCTCAGTAGCACTCCTCTGTGACACTCATGTGCTTATATATATGTTGTGGTTATTTTGGGGGTTCAATAGGAGCTTGTTAGGTGTCCAGGTTTTAAATGAATCAGTCACTCTACTGCATGCCTCTCACAGGCAATCGCGGGGGGTTTATTTAATTTTAAACCTTACAGTAATGTAGCAGGGGTTATCCGGAGCTGAACCACATTGGTTTCAAGTCCGGGGACCCCCTGCTTCCCGAGATACAGGCCCCATAACGGTCTGACCATAATTGGTTTCAAGTCCGGGGACCCCTGCTTCCGAGATACAGATCCCATAACAGGGCCTGTATCTTGGGAAGTAAGGGGTCCCCGGACTTGAAATAAATGCGGTTCTGCTCTGGAGACCCGCTGCTACAATACTGTATTGTTTAAAATTAAATAACCCCCCCCCGCGATCGAATGTGAGAGGTGCGCTGTAGAGTGACTGATTCAGTCTATCTCTTACTGCATGTCTATTATAGAGAGGCAGACCCCGGTAGGACTCACACAGCAGGGACCCCTGCTGTGTTAATCCGATGGGCCATTATAGTCTGCCCCGGCAAAACCTGTGTGGATCACGGGGAAATCTCGAAATCCATTTCGAGATTTGTTCAAATAACGGCCGCTGCATCTGTACACTCCTCTGCACCTTCATATATCTCAACTAGGATCTCTCTTTACTCCACTACTCACCTGTAACATCCAAACCAAAGATGTCTTATCTCTGCACCTTTTACCTCTATTGACTCTTACGTTTTAAACATTTCCCGCTAATCTCTCTTCCACTCAATATTGGTCAAGCAGTTTCACTTCCTGTTTTCAAAGCCCATTGGAAAACTCACAACTTAAAAGAAGCATCTCATTAAATTGTCTACGCCTATACCGCGGAATCCAGATGCACTTGACCTCTCTGACTGCACTTTTAATAATGCACTTTCACTTGTATTGTATCTGTACCTCTCTCAATATACCACTTAGATTGTAAACTTTTTGAGGCAGGGCTTCCTTGGCCTTATGTTGTCATTTAATTGCTGCTGCTTTTATCCCCTCTGTTTGTGCTTTATTTTCCTTGTATTGTAATTTTATAAAGCACGGTGTTCATTGTTGGCGCTATATAAATAACATTATACATTCATTATATAATGAATGGCTAATTACCTATTCACATTCTATTTTCGAAGCTCCAATACCTGGCAATATCGGGCTGTCACTACAAAATTGCACCAATTTGTATCACCTACTCCAGGCGGGCTTTAGGCCTAACTTGCATACAGTATGTATATGTATAAGATTGACACTACAGACATACCTGTAGGCAAGATACTAGAGAACCTAGAATGGATTCTAAAAATACATACTGTATTATTAACAGTGTTGAACTTTTGAATATATTAACTCTTTAGAAGTATTTGCCGCCAGCTAATAATGGTGAACCCATGACTACCTGGCCACTTAAGATACTAAAGGTTTAATATTTGCACATATAAATGTTATGCGTTTAGTATTTTATTTGTAGGGTTTTTATGTTGTGTATACACCTTTTTGATGTCTGGAGGCATTGCTTTGAAATGCATTGGTAGCCTCAGGCATCAAAGGGTTAAATAATTATCAGCCATAGGGTTTTGTAAGAAATGTTATTACCCAGCCTTTGGTGGCAGCCGTTTGCTGCCATTCGCTGACGATACTGCTGCTCTGTTATTGGTCTCCAGTAAAATATTTCATATGCATATTGAAGCATTTCCATCTTCACACAGTACCCTGTTCTCCCAGCTCTGCCTCCACACAATCCCACTTTCTTCCTCCCCAACGCCACTCCTTCTATTAACAAGCAGCCACCCGAGACACACCAACCGTCTTAATCCCCGTATCTTATGTTTCCACTTACCCTCCCTTATTGATTGTAAGCTCCTTGAGGCAGAGCCCTTCTTACCTAGTGTAACAATGTATGTTAATGTTTGATATTTTATTGTTTTCAGCCTCCAATCCTTTTGTACTGCGCTACGGAATATGTTGCCGTGTAATAAATAAATGATAGTAATAAGAACCTTGTGGTAGAAAAGTGTCATACAGTAGCCCTCTAACACCACCACTAGTTCATCACTACTGCTAATTAATGCTTAATACATTTATATGTGCGAATGCGTATTCGTATCTCTAGTGTTATTTAATGCAGATTTACAGCAATATTCAGGTATGCAAATAGGAATTAATATTGTAATTCATTTATGAATAAATCATTTTTAGTGAATGCGGTGGTAATCCTAAAAACGATTACCGTAATTCCTTTTTCTACATAGTATTTTGTGTCCTTGACTTCTACCGTAACATGCGGCCTATTAACTATAGTGCAGAAATGTACTTTTTGTTTTTACTTATTGATTCTGCGTGATATATAAATTTGCTATGTAAATGAGTGATTTTGCAGAATGAAGTATTCACCGGTTAATATTTCCTTCTGACCGCGGACTGGCAATATTGATAGTTTGCCTGTGTATATCATTATAGGAACATTTTGCACAGAAGTGTTAAGGGTGCAGTTTTGCATAAAGTAGGAACACATTAAACAATTTCAGGAATATATTTAATAGGTTAAAAATAGGTCATTGGTTACTTTGTAAATACTTTCTAATAATTATTTTTTTTATTTAACTAATTCAACTGGGGGATGTAATAGTTACAGTTTACACACCATTAATCTGAATATATAATTATTTAATGTTAAAATAATTATGCAAATCTGTCTTTTTTTTTTTCTTTTTCTAGCATCACCTATTGTTAACCTTTTTAACATATTACTGTGATCAGTGCTAATTTAACGAGCCAGCACCTTGTACAGTGCCTTCCAGTGTCCTGAATGTTACAAGTCATGTCAAATCTCTGAATCCTATCTTTTTTATTATGAAAAGTGTATGCAAATAAGATGTGTTTTGACGTGAAATTTCTGTACTACTCATTGATGTATTTTAGCGGACCAAAATTAGAGCTTTTCATAGATTAAATGGTAGTATGCAAAGCTTACAGAGCCTCCTAGTTTTCTTCTTCAATTTTACATACATCATATAACATACTGTTCTGTACATCACATACAGCATCTCTCCTTCTAACTGTAATCTTGAAGAAGCAACCTATGAAGTTGTGAAAGCTATATACGCTATAATTTCAACTATGAAGAAGTCTAATCTTGGGCTGCTAAACGGTATCACAACATAAGCAGTCTGTCAACTACAATTTAGCATTTTAATTAATAGACCCCAATAATTTCCGTTATACAGGCCAGTGGAGTAATTAATTAATTCACCCCTGGCCAATAAAATGATCCGATTTGTTTAATCATTCATTAACATGACACTATTTGCAATGAATGAAATGCGTACTGACCATTTTCATGCGCTGAAGAAGCAGCCTGTAAACACCCTTACTCTATTTACTATGGGTATTCTGATTCTGACTGTTTAGCTAAGCTTGTTTCTTCTTAAAGCTGCAGTTCAGTCTTTTTTTTTTTTTTAATTATTTTTTTTACTTCAATAGTTTCATGTGGGCAATCTCTAATTACCTAAAGAACTGTATAGCTGCCAGTCAATTCGTTCTCCATGTATTGATAGGTGAAATTTGATGACATAATTAGAGCTGGCATATGTTTTTATTTACTTCTGTCAGTCAGTGGAAGCTCATGAATATTCATGAGAACTCCTGCACTGACATGTGCTAGAGGGAGGGCAGGGCTGACAAAGGGGTGTGCCAGAGCTTGACAGGACATGAAGGGGCAGTGCCTTAGCAAATGCTTGTTAAAATAGAATACAAGAAAATTTGTCTTTCAAAGTTGTTTTTTTAAAAACAGAAAATGCTAAAAGTATTTTTTCTTACTACAGAACTGATTTATTAAAAAAAACACACACGCAGGATATTGACTGAACTGCAGCTTTAAATAAGGAAGGTATAGTATTCACGTCTCAAACAGGTTCTCCAATCCTGCTCCAATGTCTCAAACATCTTGTACTACTTTATTGCAGAATCAAATAATGAATGGATCATCAGCAATCCCCTCCCCCCAAAAAAACAAAAATAGGCCAAGAGAAAAGATGATAGTTTATGCTGTGTTGATCTTTTTCTAACATTTCATTTATTCAAAATCTTAATTTTTTTGCAGAATTCTTGCCTGTTTATAATTGCGCTGGCATCAAATGTTATCATGACAACCTCTGCTGTTTTAACAAATTTTAGGCTCCAGGGGAGGCAGATTTTTTAAGCAGCCTGTATCTCAAGAAGTTAACTATAGAATTTTTAAAAGCTGTCATTGCTAAGAGCAGAAGTTAAAGCACTTTACTAAAATATAAAGGAAATATATATTTTTAGGATGAGTTGCTGCTTTAGAGCATTGCACCATTTATTGAATCTGATCTTAAATATGCCTCTTTTGCTACATTTGTTTTCTGGGTATTGTTAAAAAGTTTTAGCTTGCTGCAGCAAGCAGCTCGTACAGAAAAAGAGCTTGTACAGCCAAGCATGGCACTGTATATTCTGTACAGAGAGCAACCCATCCAAGAATTGCTCTTTCAGCCTTTTGGACTTGAATTTGGTGATGGCTTTGCTTTGTAGGTTGTTACTAGGACAAACGCAAGAAGATAAATATGGGTTAAAAAAGACAAAAAAATACATATATTAATTACATTGCAGATTTTACTGTACATTTCTGCCACAATATTTTAATATGTTTCGAACCTAATTCTCTGAATATTTCTGTGACCTATTACTACTATCTCACCAAAACTTTCTATTCAAAAAGTGACACTCTGCAAATGCTAATTTGCATGTCATTACTCATAATCCCTGGCTGTTAAGTGATTTTATTTTATTTATTTATAAAATGTTTTACAAGGAAGTAATACATTGAGAGTTACCTCTCGTTTTCAAGTATGTCCTGGGCATAGAGTTAAGATGACAAATAATACATGGTTACAAATACATAGTTGCATAAGTGAACATGGTATACATTATATATAAGACCTTGCATGCACAGTTAGAGATAATATATATTATAGGCGTATGTAACAGTTACAGACCAGATTAAAATGTGAATATTAAAGCAGCCACTATGACATCTAAAGCACCTGTATCTAAGTATTATATGGATGACAACTGATGAGCAGGATTTTAATGTTACATGTTACAGTGTAACCTAATCAAGTTTTACAGTACCACTTCAGGCTTTGAAGACACAGAAGATTAACATAAATCCTCTAATATGGAAGGTTAAAATAATATATCTGATGCCAAAGTGCAGTTTATTAGTTGCTGGATTGCTGACTGTAAATATCTATTAAAATATTATTGAAATGTATAAATTATTTTTGTTGTTCATGTAAAATGACGTAATCACAGTTTTAATACCATTACTTACTTTCATTGCTGGTATAATCGGTCCAATTCATTGGGTTATTGGGAAAGGCTCTGTCTGTGTCTATTTCATGGCTAAATTGGGATGTAAGGTTTATTTCAAGAGCGGAGTCCGGAGGTAACTGCACACACTTATTCCTCAGGTGTCCCATGAAAAGCTGCAGCCCTATTAGTGCAAATACACTCAGACAAAACACTGTGAGAATCATCACATCTGAAAGCTTCTTAACCGATTGAATCAGTGCTCCCACAATAGTCTTCAGACCTAGAGCAGTAGAAACATGAAATGTTATTTAAATATAAGACATTACAGTAACATGTATATACACAAACTCAAATTAGATTAATTTAATTTTGATATTCAGGCCCTATAGCTACAGTTATTTTGAGTTAATTAATTATCTGATTCCAAATTATTGATACTCATGATCTGAAAGGAGGTATCAAAATACCAGAGTATGGCTATTCAGTAAAATGTGGCATAAAAAAAGTCACCTGAGAACCTGAAGCAACATACTTACCAACAACCAAATGTCTTCATCATACTGTAAATGTTGCTATTGTTAAAAAAAGAAGCCTTTCAGATATTGGAGCTGCGGCATTATGGCAAGAGGCCAGAGTCATGACCAGTCTGATCCAGAACCCCAGTAGGTTACCGAAGGGATGTGAGCATCGGGCAGGCTGGTTTTTGTGAGTAGGGTGAGTGCCCACACTTTCTGTTGGCCTGTGCATGTCTCTCGGATGCTGAACAGCTCTGTATCAGTGCTGCTGCCCATAAAAATGTCATACAGAAAGGCCAGAAGAGTTACCAGGACTAGTATCATGATCGGGAAGGCACTGGTCATAGCTACATCGTTGGCACTATCAGACCTCTTAGACTTAGAGGCACCTGGGATCCGCAATCAGGAATTGCTATTGACCCAGGTCTTTGAAGGCTGCAGCCTTTCCTCCAACTTAGGCGCTGCCTCTGTTGGGTGAGACTTTCGTAAGGGAGTCCTCTTAAGTGAGGGGAGGAAAGAAAAAAGTAAGGCTCAGCCCCAGTAAGAATTAGCCCTGGCAGTAAAGGAGCTACAAATAATAAACATCCATGGGGGTGGCGAAGTGTGAATGGGCAAGGGGGCAGTAGTGTTGGGGTTAGAACTCAGAAGAGAACAAGGGCCTCTGAAAGTAGTTTTGTTGAGTCTATACAGCAAACCAATAGGAGTGGCATTCAGCAAAATACAATGCAAGTGGTGATAGTTTTGCCACTTTCAGCATTAATACTTCCATTTCTCTGAATAGCATGCGGACATTAGGAGATTTAAACAAAATTAGAAGGATTTCTGCTAAAGGACCAGTGGGCGAGCTTACGACTCCGGTAAATGTAAGAGACAAGAAGCCCTGGCTTGTAGCCTAAAGTACCTTGATAAAAAAAAGTAGCGGCTGCTTTGTTATATGGCTTTTAGAGGGTTTTTGTATACCTGGCATGGGTATCAATAATTTAGATTAAAAAAGAATCAATGTATGTTTGGCTGAGTGCGAGTAGACATTGGAAAGGAAGCAGAATTGGGCCATATGGTTACCACAGAGTAATTTAATTTATTAGGCTAGGTATTAGTCTTGACAATAAGATTTTTGTCGATCAATGGATTGCTCTATCACTTGTTCTGTTCCTTTTTCAGAATTATCCGCTTTGGTTGATAACAAATAAAACCTTTAGGCCTAGATTTTCATGGTTATCAAGGTTTTCCCGTGTGGGCCTTGAACCCTGGTCCTTTTTCTTCCCAGTCTGGGTCTCTCCCTGTCTGCTACCAAAGCTGCTGCTTCACTGCTGATATTCTCTGAAGAGAAATTTCTAAGGTGGCTTATTGACTTATCACCCACACTTGTTTATTGTGGTGCCCTCAGTAAGCAAGCTTGCTGTCTCATTGTGTCATTTGCTGTTGCCGTACATTGGAACCTATTAGGACCTTACTACGTTGTTCTTCTGTTGTTCTGACTACTGCCTGTTTCCTGACCATCGCTATGTGCCTGCCGCCTGCTTCTGACCACTGCCTGTTTCCTGACCATTGCGACCTGTCTGCTAGCCTGTCCCTTCTCCTGGACTCCAGCCCCGCAGCCGGTCCATGTGACATGTATACATCCAACTCTGTTAAAACTGAGTTAATATTGCCTTTGGTAAAAACAAATGATCACTTCTTATTACCACAATTT
>NC_134489.1:79302847-79345347 GCF_040206685.1 Ascaphus truei
ATGTCTTAGGCAGGTCTGCAACCCCGCCTTTCCCCATCATCACCCAGCATACAGCACTTCCACTGCAGCAAGGGATTCTGGGAAATGACATGCAAATGAGCACACAGTGTCACTTTTTGCCTCAAAAACCATTTTTAACATGGTTCCCTATAGGCACCTTAACCCTGGCTGTGCTCAAAGCTGTGACCATGCAGCAAGCTTAAGCCTATAGGGAACCATGTTAAAAATGGTTTTTGAGGCAAAAAGTGACACTGTGTGCTCATTTGCATGTCATTTCCCAGAATCCCTTGCTGCAGTGGAAGTGCTGTATGCTGGGTGATGATGGGGAAAGGCAGGGTTGCAGACCTGCCTAAGACATGCAAATGAGCATACAGTTGTATTTGCATATATATATATATATATATATATATAATATATGTGTGTGACAGAGTCACTGACTCAGTAAGCTGGAATGGAGGATGTGTGTACTTTCCAGCACTAAACCAGTTAACCTACAGTTGGAGAACTGCATACGCCTAATTAAGCAGGATGCCTGAGAGACTGCAGGTTTAAAAAGCAGGAAGTAGCTCTCACAAGGTGAGCTTATTTTTTCCCCAGGATGGTGGAGAGACTTCTCCCGGCTAGGAAGCCCTAGCTGTTGCTCTGGTCCCCCAGTCCTGCGAGGAGCTATGCTGCTGGGACCAGCTGGGACCCCAACCCAGGATAAAGATAAAGATTGCTGCGAGCTGGACACAGCCTGCTCCCCGGAACCATGTTCCTGTTTGCTGTTGGAGCTGCATCACAGATAAGACTTTATTATTATACTTATTGGTTATACTTTGTGTAGCATGTTTTGGGCATAACCAGATTAGCTGGCTGCCCTGTTAGTAAGGGCTCAAGAAGTGAGTTAGTTTCCCTAACGGGAATAAGCTTTAATTTCTAGAAAGTAGTTTCTTAAAGGGACAGTGCACCCGTACTTTATTTTTGTTGTGGCTAATAAACCACTATAGTTTAACGTTTCCCACCGTGTCTAGCGTCTTACAGACCCCGCCGCTAGGCCATCCTGACACAGGTGGTGTCAGAAGTGGGATGCTACGCCTCTGGGGGTCAGTAGGTGAAGATGTGTTGAGACACTGAACTCAAACAGAAAAAAAAAATGATTTTTGCTGAAGCATGGAAGTTACAGCTGGCAAGCGCTGAGTGTAAATTTTGCCCCGTCAGGTATGAAAGGATTGCTGTGTAAAGCTAATGCCTTTTGCTGAAGCAAGTGAATTTGCAGCTAGCAAGTGCTGTGAGTAAAGTTTGCCCTGTCTGGTATAAAAGAAAGTGAAAATGGATTTTTGCAAAGAAGTTGCCCTAAGAAGAACCCAGAAGGTTCAAATATTGTAAAGCAAGTACAACTTACGTGTATTGTGCAATGTCCGCCCCATCGGGTGTGAAAAAACAAACAAAAATAAAACCGGGGTTTTAAAATGGCCGCCGCCAAGTGTCAGTTTTGCAATGTACATAACCATACAAAACAGTGTCCCTTCAGGCCATATGATGATTATGATGACGACGCATATGTAGCCCCGAGAAGAGAGACGTACCCGCAGATGAAAGCTGCAAAAGTGACCAGTGTCCAGAGTGCAGGACCCCATAACCTTGGAGTCAGTGACCAGGAGTTCAGGGCCGTGCCGGCTAGAAGGAAACCAGGTGACTTTCTAAAGGATTCAGTATGCTGGGCCTGTCATGAACCAGGACAACAGGCGTCAGCAAGGCACCGAGATGTGCTGCAGACCGGAGTGATGGGCAGAATTGTCACAGGAACGGTGGCAAAGGAAAAGGAGGAGCAAAGGGAAGATGAATCCTTGATCCAGGGAAAAGAGGCCTTAATTTCTGCACTCCAAACTGCCAACCGTGATTATGATGTCTTGCAGAAACAATTGAATAGGGAGCGAGAAGCTAACGCCGAGTTACAGAGGTGTATACTCCCAGCTATACAAGAGTATGAGGCTTTAAAGAAAACAGAGCGTCTCTTACGGAGTGAGTTGGAGGAGCTGACGACAAGTTTGGGTAAGGCCAACACCGCAATTGGTACCATGGAATCAGAGAGAACAAGTCCTGACTGGAGACTATGCTATCAGATGTCCCAGAGAGATGTGCAAAACTTCATCAAAGACTTAGAAGTTTCTCACCAAGGGCCACTGTCTAACTACAGAGCTGGGTACTTTGAAGAAAGCCAGTGAGACAGTCCAAAGGGATATAGAGACTGTGAAAATGGAGAATATAAACCTGAAGGAAGAGGTTTTAAACCTGACTGGTCAGGTCTGTGATGGGACTGAGAAGCTTCACCAAGCACAGAAAGTGAAGACGCAATAGGCGGAAGAAAAATTAGAAGTACAGGGTACACTGAAGAATGCAGAGAAAATGCTGGAAAAAGAATGCCTCGCCCTGGAGCAGCTGAAAGTCACGTTGAGCACCACAAGAGCATCGCTGGAGGCAGAGTTTAGAAGCCAGGTGACTCTGTGTGAGAGGGAACATGAGAAGGTCCAAAGACTGAAGCAAGAGCTGGAGAAGCAGAGAGGCAGCGCCATCCCAATGAGTCAGTATACCAAGGAGAAGGAGGCGCTGCTGTAAACCCAGAGTAAGCACCGGGAAGAGGTGAGGGCCCTGAGAGGGGACTGGCAGCATCAGACTGAAGAGTTGCAGACGCAGATGGCTGAGCGCGAGATGCAGCGCACCAAGAGGGAGGAGGTGTCCGTCCGTCAGCTGGCCTGCCTGACATTGCACTATGAAACCGAGATGGCTGATATCCACAGGCGGCTGGACTACACGACCAATGAGGGGGCCCAGCTACAGCTGGAGCTGGACAAGGTCCGTGAGGAGCACCAGCAGCTGCAGGTCCAGAATAAAGAAACAGAGACAGATTTAAGCCTTGCTTTGAGTCTTGCTAGGAGATGTAGAATCGCGACTCAATTCTAAAGAAGATGAACTAGCAGCCGCACTGAGTGAAAGAAGAAAGGCAGAAGGACTGCTTCAAGACCTGAGGAAGGACCTGGAGTCTGAGTGTACTGGCCGCAAGATGGCGGAGAAACAAAAGTGTGACCTAGGCAAGGAGCTCAAGGCTCGGAAGATTAAGCGGGACGCTACGTTGGACTCTACGGCTACCCAGCAGGAGGTTTCTTAGATGAAGCTGGAGGAAAAGCTTACAACCCCAAGACAGACGTTTGGATCACTGAAGCAGTCCAAGGAAAAGGTGGCGGTAGAGATAAAGCAAAGGAGACGCACCAGGAAGCATGACCGTGACACTGTTGCAGTACTACAGTCTACTTTCCACAAGGCACGGAAGGCGAAGGCCAAGTGGCGATGCAGTAGCACAGTAAGAATCCAATCATACTACAGTGCCCAGAGGGCCCAAATTGGATTCCTTGCCATGAGGGCAGCCACTGTGAAGAGACAGTCGCGAATGAGATGGAAGTGTGCCCGTGATCGTAAGAGTCGAAAAACCGCACAGATTGTCCAGCGACTCTCTCAACAGAGTAAGTTAAAGAGTCAAGACAGAAAGGCAAGTCAAGAGTCAAGCCTATGAGTCTGCTGATGGTAAAAGAGAGGTGCCATGGGGTGCACTTCGGGTTAATAAGAATCCCGACCAAGTTGAAGTACTAAGGATAAATATTGTGGAACCTAACACTGAAGGTACGCTGAGGGAGAAAGGTCCAAAAGCCATCACCGCGAAAACAGAGTTGCTGTCATCACAAGAGAAGGCCAAACAGTCACTGGCGAGTGTATGCAATGAGCTGACCGAGGTCAAGGGTCTTCTACAGAGTAAGGGAGACTCTGAGCACAAGAGAACGATGCATCTTCAGGATTTGCAGATCAAGTCACAATGTGGTGTAGAGTCCTGGCAGAGAGAGACAATACACAGCAGGATGTTCAGGAACCTTTGCAAGAAGAGACACAAGAAAAGCAGAGCATCAACCTTAAACTGGCACAACACAAGGAGATAGTGCGGTACCAGTCTTCAAGCCCAGATTGCCTGGTAATTACCCCAAAAAGAAAATGCCTAAATCGGAAGGCAAGAAAAAAAAAAGGGGGAGGGAAGAGCCGACGTGGGACATTTTCGACAAAGATGCTGGTGCACGGGAATGGTGCACGGGCCGCTCACAGGACAATGTTTCGCTGGGGGGAGGGATATGTGACAGTCACTGACTCAGTAAGCTGGAATGGAGGATGTGTGTACTTTCCAGCACTAATCCAGTTAACCTACAGTTGGAGAACTGCATACACCTGCAGCCTAATTAAGCAGGA
The DNA here is from genome assembly GCF_040206685.1 of Ascaphus truei. NCBI lineage: Eukaryota > Metazoa > Chordata > Amphibia > Anura > Ascaphidae > Ascaphus > Ascaphus truei. The sequence continues at coordinate 79,307,117 of NC_134489.1, forward strand.
TGCCTGAGAGACTGCAGGTTTAAAAAGCAGGAAGTAGCTCTCACAAGGTGAGCTTGTTTTTTCCCCAGGAGGGTGAGAGACTTCTCCCGGCTAGGAAGCCCTAGCTGTTGCTCTGGTCCCCCAGTCCTGCGAGGAGCTATGCTGCTGGGACCAGCTGGGACCCCAACCCAGGATAAAGATAAAGATTGCTGCGAGCTGGACACAGCCTGCTACCCGGAACCGTGTTCCTGTTTGCTGTTGGAGCTGCATCACAGATAAGACTTTATTATTATACTTATTGGTTATACTTTGTGCAGCATGTTTTGGGCATAACCAGATTAGCTGGCTGCCCTGTTAGAAGTGAGTTAGTTTCCCTAACGGGAATAGGCTTTAATTTCTAGAAAGTAGTTTCTTAAAGGGACAGTGCACCCGTACTTTATTTTGGTTGTGGCTAATAAACCACTTTAGTTTAACGTTTCCCATCGTGTCTAGGGTCTTACTGACCCCGCCACGAGGCCATCCTGCCACAATATATATATATTATTGGCATCTTTAACTTTTTCACTGTTAGAAAGGCCTGCAACGCATTGCATGGAAAGGAAAGTTAAAGTTGGCTTTCTGATACTTACTCTACATTCTTGGCCCATTCTGGAGGTTTACTCATGGTCATGAACACGCAATTGGTCAATATAGTGCACATTATAAGCATGCTGAATAATGTAAGTTACAGTCAAGGAAGATACACATTAACATCTTACTCCTATTTTTGCTACAGGCAAAATAAATCTGGAAAGTCACTGTACTGTACATACACTTATGTTGTAGTGCAATCTGGGTTTTTTTGTAACAGTACAAAAAGACAGCTCTCATAGTGAGCTCAATATAACTCTTCTTTATTCTTATTTGACTATTTCTAAAATATGTACTCATAAGGTAAAACTGCCTACTTGAAAAGCCATTGTTGTAGCATTACATTAATTACTGACTCACAAGAAACAGTGAATGGAAAGACCGCTATCTAGTACATATTCCTGTTAGAAGCAAATTAATCTGGACCAAGGAATGCAAACAGGTACTGGGATGCTGAGACTGGGCATTTCACCATTTTTGTTAGCATTATTTTGCATATGCATCTCTTGATGTCCTAGATTATATATATATATACTTACTATTTTATGAAATGATATATACTGTACAATTTTATGAGTACACAAATCAAGTGTACGCAAATACAAACAAGCATCACAGTTTGAATTATATATATATACACATATATAAAAATGTATTTTATTTTTTTTCACGAAAATCCATATTCTTGTTAATTTTACCCTGCTATTTTTCTGTTGAGGACATTTTAAAAAAAATTAAGAATCCTGAAAAACATAACTTTCTTTTAAAGTTGGCAAGAAACAAAATTCAGATTAATCCAAAGCACTATACTTTTTCTGTCCATAATTTGCCTATATTCATATGCAAGATCCAATGGATTCCAATGACAGTTTTGATAACTTTTCTCTACCAGTTATTGATCAATGGCAGAAGAATACAGTGCAGAGTTGTTGGTATAATTACAGGAATATAAATAGAGAAATTCGTAAATCTGTTGACATTTGCTGGGGCTTTTTGGCAAAAATATCACACAAATGACAAGCTTCTAAAAAGAAATAATTGCCAAATATCCCCAAAGCTACGTTAAATCAGTGTCCATAACGTGATATTTCCTAAAACAGTAACAGACAATGGGGCCTATGCAGAGAGCAGCGCTATTTCGAAATTCGCCATTTTTTGGAGAAAATCGCGCAGAAAGCAGCAGAAAATGGCGAGTTCCGAAAAACGCGCCAATTTTTCTTTTCTAGTTATAAAACTCGCCTCGCGGCTGGCGAGAACCTCAATCTCGCCAGTTTTAAAAATATCCGTATGCAGAGAGGCGCGAACGGCATCTAGCGGCTGTTCGCGCCAATAAAATGGCGCGATTGTCTCAGTTTTAACTCGCCAGAAAAAACTGCCGCTCGCGGCCATTGCAAAGGGAAAAAAAAAGCCGCAAATTTGTTTTAACACATTTCTGAAGCGCGCATCTCGCCAATTTAAACTCGCCACACGCATCCATGTTAAACATAGCAGAATTCGCACTTTTCTGCATATGGAGATTAAAACTCTCCAAAAAAGCTACTTTTTAATAAATTCGCCAATTTTAAAATTCGCTGCTCTCTGCATAGGCCCCAATATGTTCCCTGAGGTAACGCGTAGCCTCAAAGCTAATTATATGCAAAAACAAAGGGCGTCCTATATCTCATTAGCATAGGCTAAACGGCACGTTATTGTATCACACCTGAGATACTTGAGAAATGCCAATTAAAATAATTTAAATATACTTTGCATATTCAAATGAGGTTATTTCTCAGGTATCTCAGGTCTAGTGTACAGACGAGTGTTTTGGGAAATATAAAAATCAATGGGTCCTCCTCCTCCCATTCCACCATCAAAAAAGGACTTTTTTAGGGTCTGGATGCAAGTAATGGCAAGTTTAAGTCTGACTTAACCAAGTACAGTTAGGTCCTTGTGTTAACTGTAATGGACTTTAGTGGATATACGATATTAGGGTAAATATCTCGTTGCATCTCATTATCACAGACATTATACAATAGTTAATGCAATGTTCTTTCCACATGAAAACAAGGCTTAATGTTACATTTGTGGCTTTTTAAAGATATTATGTAAGACTTCAGTTGGGTTAACCTCCCATGAAGTTGCCCAACATAGCTTTGAAGATCTGGCCATAAGAGTAAATATGCAAGGCCATGTTCCATACTCACATTTACTGCTATTTTCACTCAATTCTAGCACAATTCTGAGTGATATGAGCTTTACAAATATAAATATATGCAATAGATAAATGTGGACAGTGGATGGTTGATGGTCTCTGGCCATTGTTGCCCAAAGCCAATCCCTGCCCTGGAAGCTTATTATTGTGTACTGTAACTTCTCAATGAACCTTCGTATGTACAGAACTGTACATTTTCATTTAAAGCACACGCATCACTTGAAAAGGATATGAATGGACCAAAATCTTTATAGCTGTTTGACGCACGGGGTTGAAAGGCGTTAAAATGTACAAGGCAGATGTGGCGCTGAAGCGGAAGATTGTCTTCCCTCTATTCAATACTATAAAAGTCTGAAAGAAAATGAGAGGCAGCAAAAATGTAAATGCAAAGGCCCGTATACATACAATATGCATTCACTGATGAAGTTTCACTGTAAAACACCTCATATTTACTCTTCTACGATCTTTTAGAAACACTATTTGGAGAACTATAGAGCATTAGGCAACTGTACAATAAGTTTGAAAACGCATTGGCTCATTTCTAGCCCCATCTTTCTGCATGATGCTGATATCTCTAAAGGAGCAATTCAAGCTCTCTCATGCTTACATATTTTTATTTCTTTTTTTACCCAGGATTGAAGCAAGGGGTCTCCGTAGCTGAACCACATTAATTTCAGCTCCGCGGACCACCTGCTTCCTGAGATAATTACCTCCGTAGTAGATGAGCTGAGCTAGCTGGGCTTTAAAGTTTAAAGCTCGCGCATCACGCAGTCCAATAGAAAGTCGAACTTCATGATGTCACAGTTTCCTATTGGCCTGCAGGGCAGTGGCCATTACGTGATCCCTGGTAGCCGAGCAGAGCGACTACAACACCTACTACGGAGGTAAGTATCTCTGGAAGCCAGGACATCCCCAGAGTTGAAATGAATGGGGTTCAGCTCATTTACATTATACATAATTAATTCTATTGATAAAGATGGACTCTATAGGAATGAGAACCACACCATTGCTCATGCTTGTCTGGTATAATGGGAAATGCTGGGCAAATACTGTAATTAAGCTGAATAATAATAATGTATACTTTGATACACTGTGATGTTTCTCTGTGTAATCTTCCCCCAAGCCACTTGGTAAAATGTTTACTATAATAATTTCTTGCCAGGAGTCCCGCTAACATGAAGATGTAAGAAGCACCCATACGGATGCAGCGGCCATTATTTTAACAAATCACAGCGCCGTTTTCATGTGCGCTGCTGTACTCCACGCGGCATTAACGCGGCCAATCGCCCCAGGCACACGTGTTTATCGCTGTTGCTTTGTTTGAATTTCATGGATTGTGCGCAATTAAATGCAATGAAATGAATGAATTGTTATGTGTACAGTACTGTGCTACTGTGTCAATTTAATATGTTTAAAAGCCAGCACACTAAAATGCCATTTTATGCACTCGCCTGCACTCGCGTGTTAAGGCGGTACGGTTGGAAGACATCCCGCACCATGACATGGGTATTCCAAGGTATACACTGCGTGATTTGTTAAAATAATGGCCGCTGCATCTGTATCTTTGTATATGGCTTCTAATGTTTATTGTTCCAAGGATTATTGCTTCTTACATGTTTCTTTCATTGATACTCATGCACTCTTATGCATTACATTGCTTGTTTATATTGGTATACGGAGAGTTTTTGAATGTCGCCCCACTAACACCCTTTAGGTGACGCCAAACAGAGTGGAACGTATGTGTTTATATATATTAATATATATATATTCAGAATCCAGTTTACATTATTCAGCCATTAACAATTATGCATTTTATTTTTGTCTTTGAAGAAGGGCCTTCAGGCTAGATATATTAAAAATACTGTGCATCAGTAGTCAAAGAAATAAGGGTGTTTCTCCTTCCCCAAAAAGTTATATCCTTTTTAACTCTTCACTTCTAGCAATGTGTTGTATGCCCCTAAGGTAGCAAAAGGGTTATTGTACTTTGAGAACTAGAGGGGCTATCTGTGTTATTAAATCTCCTCTATGTCGGCATTATCTGCAATGTATTTTAGCACAAACTTTCATATAGATGTGGTACTGAGGCATAACAATATGATGTAGACTCCTGCTTTGATGCAGGTTTAATCCTTTTTACAGTGTATAGAATGGTTATCCACACTTACTTTATGATTGGTATAATATTGGTCCAGATCCTCCAAGGGCTCTGATACCATCCCTGGTGGTATGTCACCATATATAAATGGCAATGTTCTTCCGGCTTCCAAGTCACTGTTTGGCTTTGGACCATTTTCCTCATCCCTGAGCTCTTGTTTGGGCTTCTTATCCTTTTCACCTTCAATACGCTTCTCGATAGCGTCAAGAGATTCCCTGGTAAAGTAGCGGAAGCTGTCTGGTCCTGGTGGTACAATCTGTGGCTGCGCCATCTTTTCATCCTGTACCTCTTATTTACTGCTTCACTTCATGTATAGCAAAAAACTGAGTTAAAAATCAGAAACACACTGTTACACCCTAGCACTAATTGTTCACTAGGTTCATTAGGCTACAGTAAATGAGTACAAAAGGCCAGGTACATTTAGAAATAATTACACATAATATAACAATAAATTCCTTTGCCGCTGAGGTTTCATTGCACTAATTTAATCAGCTAAATTCTGTTCTGTAAAACAAACAAGCTTAGCCATCAAGCAGATTGAAGCAGATGTTATTAAAACCCATTATTCCTAAAGAAAATCTAAATAAATAAATACATATTCTTTAGGGTTCATCAATGCAGTGCATTTTACCTACTGTAGTTCATAAAACGATGGTATCTTTACTTCCGGAGGTTAGCTGATTTACTTTAGTTCAGTTCCTTTGCTTCTACACGCTCTAATGCAAGACACAAATCTAACTAATTGATATTTGTAGCTTCTCTTTAGAACAATCAACTAGATTCAGATCTACACCATCGGGTAATTCCATCATGTAATTTTCTCAATGAGAGAAATTGATCTCATGATGCTTTGAGAATGATGAACAGTAATGAATTAACAGAAAAGCAATGCATTGAAATTCTAGAAAGAAAAGGTCTAGGACAGAACTAAGCTGGCTTTATTTTTCAGGGTATGTGCTAGTCCTAAATGTGATGGTCCAGTACTGACTGCTATGCATGTGCTTGTCCTTAGAACACAAAACATTTTGCTCTGTTGCAATTAAATATTTGACAGTTTTTGTCTGATGGCTGGAATACATTGGTAAATCTCACGAGTCTCTCAGCAAACTTAATCCCACAAATAGGTAATGGTGATCGTGGTAATGCAAAAAGTGATCAGTGAAGGTTTACAGACATCCATGTATTACTTGGAGACCAAGATAAGGACAATCTACTCTGGTTGCTGGCAGGAGAACAATAAAGCATTTCCATCATTTTCCTAATTACAGGGTAAATACTGTATGTCCCTTTCGTTCTCCCTTAGGTGTAAATATTTGCTTTCTAAAAATGAGTATACGTAATAATGCCATTGTGAACCACTGCAAAAACCAAGTGCATTATGCGATTCAGTCACTATAACTATAAGCATAACATTTTTGTTTGTTTTGAATGGCAATTACATTTAAGTAATTCCCATAACTCATGCCCTTCTGTTTACACAAATGACATTGCACATTACAGTATAACCATTTCTAACACTGTCTCATTGTTGTGTATAAGTCTTCCTTGTATTTAAATCCCTAGCTTCCAGTGTCCTGCTGTGCTTTACTATTCGGCAAATTGTTCACTCATATGCGTCATTCACAATTTGTTGTAACTTGGGTTCAATTTCTGCCTGGGCCATGTATTCTTCTGATAAAATACTTTCATAAAACAAGAGGCAGAAAGTATAAATGACACTGGGTCTTTTTATATTGATTGTAAGAGTGAACTTTGATCCCAATCCGGATATTAGTGTGTGTGTGTGTGTGTGTCAGTCAAACCCAATCTACAGTATCTGTACAACAACACTTAGTGCATTCAGTCCATGGGGTAAAATATTCCCAGATATTCGCCTTCCCTGCAAGTGTGGCATTTCTTCACGGTGCACTTTGTTGCGCACACTCATGGCGCCCCCGGTGACGGTACCAATGTCTGCACATTCGCAAACTAATCAAATATTTGTTTTGATGTTTTGACATTTGTTTTGCATGGAGTATAAATAAGGGTGCAGCCTCAGGTCTAAGCCATTGCATTCTTGGGTTTGTCTTGGGGTGGTTGGCTGGTTGCTGTTTGATCATATTATTATATATTGTTTTATAAAACTTACTTTTATTACATATGTTTTATACAGTTTTTGATTACAGCTTTATAGTATTGGTTTTATTTCATTTCTACATATTTTAGGCCTGTTTGGGGCAGATTTGGGGTGGGGAGAGAATTGGGAATTCAATTTGGGGTAGATGACTGGTGGTGTATTGTTGGTGAGACTGAGGGAGGGAGGGAGTGGGACAGTAAAGCTACTGTACCACTACTTCCCTCACCCCTCAAATATAGTGTCTGCTAGTCGGGTGTTTGTTACTGGCATTGTCATACCCTTTTCATGTATTTTCTGTCTCGTCCCTACTCCCTACCAACACACTATCCCAACCAGCCACACCCTGCTCTCTTCCTCCACAATCTGAACAACAGTGAAAAAGTGAGCGGCTCTGTGCATGTGCGTGCGTGAATCAATTGTTGAAACATTTGCTGCAAACTAATGTATAAACATTCGTCGCGGATGTCATGACATTGGCAGAAAGGGACGGTGAAGTGAATACGATGGCGGGTTTAGGCGCATTCACCTGAATTTTTATCTGCCAAACGAGAGGGCAAATACTCGACCGCTAAGAACTTGTTGGCCGAATTGTCACACATTCGCTCTCTCTAGTTAAGTAATTCCTGAATTATTTAAAACTGTGACTAACCTAATTGAAATTAAATCCTACAGTCATCTTGACACTTCTTGGCATTAGGCTTGTTCCTAAGCAGAGATGTCTTAAGCCCTTTTTATACCCAGGAGGGACTTTACTCTAACATATTTTCTTTTTTTTTTACATTTAGCTAGCAAAGGTCAATATATACTGTAGCATAAATAACATTAACAAGAGTTGTAAATATGACTTGCTACTTTGATTTTACGTAGTAGTTTCCTATTTATTGAATGCATATTTGCCCTAATCTAATTGTAGAAAAGTCTGCATTCAATAATATGACCAACAATAAATTAATAAATAAATAAAATATCATTATGGTTTCAGATTTTCTATTTTTGGAGACAATAAAAAGTTAATTTATAAGAATGATGTAATAATTAGAAACGATTATAAAGAATTTAGAATGTTTCTGAATTTCATGAATGTATTCAATATCTAGGGGTAGATCCACAGAAGTTCGTAGTTTTTGCACTAATAACGTTCATTAGGGAATTTGTGAACAAACTTTATTTATTGTCTTATCGGGTTTCCTCAAAGGTAATGTGATGCAAAAATAAGGTCCGTTCGTCTTTGTAGCAGTGCTATTAACGTGGATTTTTATCTCAGGCGCGTTCTCCAATACACTGCACATGTGCATTGATAAAAAATCTCATTAGTGCGTGCCAACTTGTAATGCGTTACACAATAGCGTGACCCATCACAATGCCCATGAGAATGTTTCAACTTCAAATAAATACACATTACGAACAGAAAAACTCAGCCATTTCAAAACAGCTAAACAGTAGAGAGATGACTGATGAGGCGGAAAACCTCGGGTACCACTCCTGATGCTGTAGGATAAGAAGCCAGACATTTATGGATGAGAAGCTCAATTTTCATTAATCGGTTGGTGGCTAACCACTCCAAATTATTAGGGTCTCTCTGCTCAAGAACCAGCAATGCAGTGGATTTGGGGGGCCATCCTGGAGTGCCTCAATGCACTGGGGAATATCCTCTGCTCAATTGATATGCTGAATAAGCGCTGGGTGGACAAGAAGTAGAAAAGCGAAAAAGTAGCTGGCAGACCACGCTGCACAGGCACGTAAGACTGGAGGGGAACCACCTGTCCCTTTGCACTGGAGCACTATGGAGGAGAAGGTCAGCTCTGTCATCTCGATCTCCCACACATACAGGTGAGGAGTACTTAACTAAATAATGTATGCGACATGCTTACATGTGGGCTCTCATAAGATTACATAACATGCCTTCCACATTGCAGTAAGGGATCAATCAGTATAAAGTTATCCTTTGCCTATTTGAGGACCATATGATTGCTCACTAATCACAAAAACACTAGTTTGAGCAACACTGAAAGTCTCAGTATCTCAGAGTTCCTGTAAAACCTGATAAATTATCTTATGAAAAGTATTTAAACACCCCCTGTACCCAACACTTATCTCCTAGGATTCACTATCAGCAACCTGCTTAAGGTTCATTGATGAACCTTTATTGATATTCCTTCTGCTAAGGATCACCCCACTACTTAACCTATTTACCTGTGTCCCTTATATCCTCTTTCGTTTAAATGCATTCCAGACTTTAGCCATTTCAAACTTTTTTTGAAATAGTACATTTAAAATTACTTTACTGAACTTGGTGGCCAGGACATACTTGAAAAGTATAAATGTTATTGGTCCACAAAAGGGTTACTATAGCATGCCTCAGCTCACATGCATGTGCATGGGAGTAACAGTCCTCTAAAGTTTAGCAACAGTTTGTGGATCAGGGCATATAAACATATACATATACATCAGCTAAAATGTAGGGGAAAAAAGCTGTCAAACGAGGTGATCAAACTTCTGCAGCTTAATTTTGACTTCAAATGGCAACCCTACTCCCTTCCCTACCTGGGTATCAACATCACCAGATCTCTAACTCTACAGTATGTACCAATTAAACTGTCCCTCAATAATCAGGGTCCTGAAAAATTACTTAGAAACCTGGAGTAAATACAATATTTCGTGGTTGGGGAGGATTACATCAGTAAAGATGAATCTTTTGCTGAGGATCATGTACCTCTTCCACAATTTTCCTATATAGTTTTCCTACTGTATAAGTTCAAGCTTACCACAAAAAGAACAAACATTGCTCTTTGATAACCCAACATTTTCCCCAGGCAACCCAAGGGAGACTTACAGGTATGGAAAAAAGCAGACTATATGGGTGTATCAAAGGAAATACACTAAAGAGTCCCTTTTAGAGGCGCACCGCAGACCTTTATGTAATAAACGGTCAGGGGTGAAATAAGTAAATAGTGTGCTTTTATTTTAATAAGTCGTGGTGTAGTTAAAACAGTATACGCTTTGGTTGAATATACTGAGTTAAAAAATAGACGTCTGAGGTCTATTTGTAGTCTACCAAACGTCTCCTTTGGCTCTTATGTGATTATCTAATTCAATGTGGTATCATATACACAGTAGTCAGACCACTGATTTGGGTATCTGTTATTGAGCTCTCTATTATCACTGTTGGGATATGTTCTTAACTTCCGGGGTCCCTGCCCACCACCCTGGTGCCTATTGTATATAGGAACCAAACACCTATTTTGCATAAGATAAGAGGTGCTATATAATTAGTCAGGGGTTTTGTACACGGTCCCCTTTGTGAGCGGGTCAGGTATGGGTATGAGTGATCTTCACTCCGTAGTGAGTGTTGAGTTATGTTTGTTATAGAGACTCTGGTTGCGCATGCGTCAGAAAGGGCTGTGTTACTGCCAGCCTGTATGTATATCCCCGAAAGGGGGCTGGCTGCGCATGCGTGGGAGCAGAGCTATGTTGCTGCTCGAAACTTGATCGTGAGTAGCAGACTTCCACTCTGGTGTTACTAGGTAAAGATAGTTACAACGTGATTATGATACATATTGGGTGAACGACACGCAGGTCCTAAATGTTTCTTTGTTGTTAGTTGAGTTTCAGACTGCGCATGCGTCAGAGACAAGCTGTAACCTTGCCAGCGCCCTTAAACACAAACCGTTCTTAATGCATTGATATGTATGAATATAAAGTATAACATACATGAATAAGATATGTCAGAACATGAATAATATCGACACATGCCGCTAATGATATTAAGGGTGAGAAATAGATTTTTTTTAAGCAATGCACAATTTCAAAAGTCTTCAAAAGATAATTATTTATACTTTATACTCAATGGCCCAGTTCCACAAAAGAGGGCTAAGCTTTAGCACAACTTTACTCCCATTCTGAGGAATGGGATTACAGATTTCCTAAAGTTTAGCACCCTCTTGTGGATTCGAGACAAAATTTGTTCCTGATCTTTTAATTGGTATGACTGGTATTTGAACGTAGAATTATTGTATAGAAGAAATAACACATGCGCCAAGAAGTTCTGTGTATGTGAACCCTTTGTGTCTGGCACTCCAGCGGCCCTGTGACGTAGTGGCTATGTCGTGCCCGTAGAGTGATTTTTTTTGTCCATCTTAGATTGCATACTGCATTCTCATGTAGCGCAGGGTGAGATCTGAAGTTATACGGTAGAGCGGGACTCCTCTTCCATTTCTGGGTTAAGGTAAGCTGTCACATCACAGCCCTGTGCCAAAGGGGAACCTCTGCTCCTCTGGCACTCACAAGGTTAAACAGTTGACAGAATCAATAAACCACAGACCTTCGTCAATGAGGAAATATCCATAAGGAAAATTACCCTGAAATAGCTTGATGTTCACCAGGAAAATGATCTGTCCTGTTAAATAAAAAATAACTATTAAACAACAGTATGAAAAATGAAGTATATGTTGATTTATTTCGCTTGATAAATTATTTTAGACATCCTTTATCAAAATCAACAGAATAGCAGTACTTGGTTTTTGCAGCCAAACTGTAACTATTACTCCCCCCCCCCCCCCTATCTACCTAATGTAATTACATTCCAGGCTTTATTACTGTACATCATCCTGGGATTTTTCCCAGTTGAGTTTTTAAAGGTTGGTATGTACAGTATGTATGTATGTCTTTATTTATATAGCACCATTAATATACATAGCGCTTCACAGTAGTAATACACGTGACAATCAGATAAATAACAAATAATACAAATAACAGAACAGTGGAATAAGTACTTCAGACATAAAAATTAACATTTAGGAAGAGGAGTCCCTGCTCCGAAGAGCTTACAATCTAATTGGTAGGTAAGAAGAACGTACAGAGACAGTAGGAGGGTATTCTGGTAAGTGCGTCTGCAATGGGACAAGAATTTGGGGTTATTTAGAGCCCCCATCTCCATTGTGCTACAGGGCCAACCCCCCTTTCCAGGTTCACCCCCCCCCCGCCCTCCCATCAGCTCTTCCCTCCAAAAAATGTTGGTTTATCGACATTTTATATTTAGATAAACATCTTGGTATTTGATACATTAGCGCACCCATTTTTTGTTTGCTTTTCTTTGTACCTTTGTAATATTGTGGAGGAAAAAGCGACAGGTTTTAGGTACGTTTTGAATGTGAGAGAGGAGTTGAGTGACCACTAGGCAGCGTGCTTGTGCTACCGGGTGTATGACAGAACTTCCAACAGTAATGTGGAAGGAGGTAGTAGGGCCAGGTTTGGGATGAAATATGAGGAGCTCTGATTTTGACAGGTTTAGTTGGTAGCAGATGTTGTATGACTGGAAAATAAAAAAGCAGACAGAACAGTTATCATGCACAAAATTAAAGGCATCTCCACTTGGCATAGACCCATGAACACATTATTGTCTTTTGACATCATAGAAGATAAAGCTAACCCCCCTCTCTCCCCTTTCACTGCAGTGGAGCTCCCCACACTGCCACATGATATGACTAGTGACACAGACAAAGATAGGCCTGTTATTTCAAGAACAATTGTTAATGTATATTTGTTTATGCTCTTTTCATGGAAATATACATTCAGTAAAGTTGATTTAAAAATCTAGAAATGTTAAACCTTCGCTATGTCCTTTGTGGGGGGGAAAAAATCACCCTACACCAAATGATTGTAATAATAACAGTTATATACCCAAGAAACATTTTACAGGTCTTCCTTATTTGTGGACTATAATAATCCTAAATAACAAGATTTGAATTATAATCTTTCCAAACATTATTTCCGAATAACACAGGTATGCACCTGTTCCATGTTGATGCAATAACCCAGTTTAATCCACAACCTTCAGTGGATACATATTTCAGAAAACACATAACATAAGGCAAAAAAAATAAAATAATTGAGCACTGTATGCCAATGGCAATACACCTGCAGAGATTGAACAAAAAGAATCACATATGCATGATTGGTGACGAACAAAAGTGCAAGAGCTCTTTCCTGTTGAGTCAAGTAATTTGATCTTCAGTGTGTGAATATTAAAATAACATTATTGGTATTTATATTTAAGTATTTATAAGTATTCATTGATATATAGCCCAATATATCCCAACATATTACATCTGTGGGAGCAATGAACCCTGCTTCAACCATAAACACACACTATATATATATATATTATATTATGTTCATTGTAACATCGCCGGAAGAAGAGATAAGTGTATCTCGAAAGCTCGCACAAATAAAAGCATTTCGTTAGCCACAGAACGGTATCATCTATTTATTTTTTTGATTATATATATATATATATATATATATATGGAACACACAATAGATGCCGCAATCAAATCACCCTTGTGTGATTAAATAATCAGTTAACCAGAGGTCAGGGTAAAAGGTAACCCTCTGGTGGTGCTACCGACCCAAGGGAATAATATGACTAAAAAGGAGGGAGAGTAGGGTCAAAAAGGAGCACTCAAATGCTGAATTATGAAAAATAGAAATGGACTTTATTAACAAAGAGTATAAAAAACACAAAAGACAGACCCACACAAATCACATGTCAGATCGCTATGCGACACAACGTAAAAACATCAAAGAGGTACAATTGGTCTGATAAGAGCCAAAGCAGGGTAACAATATATCATTACAAATATAACATAACAGAACTAGGGGAAAAATATTTCTCCCCAAGTAATGTTTACTGAGATCGGCCGATCCAGAACAAGAGTAGCAATGAATATAAATGGTAAGTAGATACAGACCACAAGAGAAAGATTGGATATATATTGTAGTAAATATACATAAACCTCTTAATGATGATGAGAGATAATTAGGCACATAGCTAGAAATACATAAAGTTGTGACCCTTAAATGTGCTGTAAATCAGCTGAATAAAGTGATGCCCAAATTGAGCTGCACATGTAAAAAAAGTAGCAGCAGTGGTAAATCTATAAAGTGCACTGGTAGCGCTCATACAGTATAAAGTCCCCTGAGATACAGAGCTCAAAAATAATGAGCAGTGGTGGTGTGTGAATAACACAGGGACATAGAGCGCTGCTGTGTATGGTGTGCACAGAGCACTGAGGAAATCCAGTGATAAATACCAGCGTTACTCAGTCAGGCAGCAGGAGAATCAGATGATAAAGACCAAAGTCTTGCAGTGGGACATCAGCAGTAAAACGGAGGAAAGTCTCACGCAGTATGGTAAGGCACACGGGTCACAAGATGGAGGGGTGCTGTCACAGCTCTGCTCCTACGGCCGTTTCGCCAAAAAGGCTTCTTCCGGGAGCATCCTTATATTAAGTGTTACCCCAGGCTCCCAGCTAGCGGAGGCTCAGATCTCCTGGAGCCGCAGGTGTGTGCAGTGACCAGTAGTCTCTTTTGAGTGTCAGAAAAAGGGCTACCTATATATATATATATAGGTAGCCCTTTTTCTGACACTCAAAAGAGACTACTGGTCACTGCACACACCTGCGGCTCCAGGAGATCCGAGCCTCCGCTAGCTGGGAGCCTGGGGTAACACTTAATTAGCGCAGCGCCTCCACTTACCCAGGATCCCCATCGTGTAAGATTCCCCTGGGCAAGAAACATACCAACACATGATTGCAACCAGTTTTACTGTAATGACGATAACCTTAGTACTCTATAATTTGCATCAACACATGACATATACACTTATACTCTAACACCGCTAACTAGTAAGGTCCTTATGACCTTAGTGGCTCCGCCACACTCCTACAGAGTATTGTCCTTGAATAGTAGTGGCTCTCCCACGCTCGCAATGAGTATGTCTCTGTCCCCTCACCGCGTGCCCCACACACCGTGTCCTTGGGTTTAATAGAAAGGATTGTTCCGTGTACTAGGCCTTTGGCCACTCACTAGTGTCCCCAAAGAGTTACGCCTAAGGTGTGATCAGCGCTTGTAGACAGGTGTTGGCGTACTTGCTGTAAATACCTGCCGGTCACGGCGGTGACCGGTAACACTTCGAAAAGGATCCGATGACTCCTCTGCTTGTCTTTGATGTCCGCTGTGCAGCTGTCTGGTCCCAAACAGCTCACCAGCAAACCTGCTCCGCACGCTTGTCCCTAACTGTCTACACAGTAAGGTGACTGATCGCTACCACTATGGGAGTCCCTGCAGCACAGCTACCTACTGTGGCTCAGGGATTTTTCCTAAGGGCCTGCGGGGTAAAGCTAGCCTATGCAGGTGGGTCACGGACCTCTGCACGCATACAACCTCCTCCTTTACCTTCCGGATCCCCTCTGACTAGCGTGGTCTCTCCCCCACGCTTCCCTTTCCTCTTCCCGTAATCTTAGCCTTCTGATTGGCTCCTCACATCAGGTGACCACTCTGGAGCTCATGGGAGTTGTAGTTCCTCAACGGAGCCTTTCTCTTACAGGCCCGTCGTTCGCGCGCTTCCATTGCGCATGCGCGACCTTCCCACTCTCTCAGTGCCCTCTGCAAGGTTGTGCAACAACATTTCGGCGCCCTATACTAGCGTGCCGCCACGGAACCTGCAACACTCCCACCGAGCGCATCCCTACATTCTCCCCCTTGCAGAATCCAACGTCCCTGCTTGGGCTATACCTACGTAACTACACACAGAACGTTATATAATAAAAAATTAACGCAACACAGTACATCTGACTTATCACTCTATATCAAATTGCACATCTCATTGAACATTACCGCTACAGACTGCACTCTGCGGCGAGCCCACTGCTGAGCCTCATAATGGGGTGCCCCAAATTGATCATAAGCCATCCTCATTGGAGGTTGTCCAGTTCTTTGGCTTCTGCGCAGTTGCTCTTCGGCTACCTCCTCTGGAGAGTAGCAAATTTCATTAGGCACTTCTAACTCTGCCCTTGAAGTCTCTTTGTGGTACAAAGCACGGGCTCTGTGGATCTAATGGATGGCCCACTGGGGTCAGCGTATCTGTCGTTGGACTAAGGGGCTCTTTACCCGTAGCTCCTTCGGGAGATGCCCCCGCGGCCGGAAGGCCCCTTTGAGAGGTTCCCTCCATAGGATTCTCAGAGGTGGCATTTATTACAGTCTCTGGGCCAACCTCTGTATTTTCAGCTTCTCCATCAATTGAAACAGTCGGCACTTCCAATTCGTTGTCCCCTACTTGAGGTATTGGGAGCAGATGATTCCTATGCCATACCTTTACCCGGCCTTCGGAGTCCTTGATGCAGTACACCGGGAGGCCAGGCATCAGTGATTCCACCTCATACAGCCCATTTCTCCACTGATCAGCCAATTTGTGCTTTCTGGGAATGCCTAAATTACGAAAGAGAACAGCATCCCCCGGGCGAATCTCTTTATGTCTCACCTTGTGATCATAGCGTCTTTTGTTGCTTGCATTTAATTGCGCCGCCGTCTTTTCAGCCAATTTATAGGCCTGCTGCAGACTGTCTTGTAGTCTTTGTACATATCGGAAATGCATCCGGTTGGATACCCCATCGGTAGATATCCGCAGTCGCACATCCACGGGCAGCCTAGCTTCTCTTCCAAACATCAAGAAATATGGAGTATACCCTGTAGACTCGTGGCGAGTGCAGTTATAGGCATGCACCAGTGTCTCCACATGCTTGCTCCACTGCGTCTTCTGAGAGCCTGTTAGTGTTCCTAGCATGTCAAGTAGCATTCGGTTGAACCGTTCAGGCATAGCATCTCCTTCTGGGTGGTACGGGGTCGTCCGTGACTTAGCTATATTCAACAGCTTCAGCAGTTCTCTAATAAGAGTGCTCTCAAAATCGCTGCCTTGATCCGAGTGTAGCCTGTTCGGTAATCCATAATGAATGAAGTATTTTTCCCACAATACTCTAGCCACGGTCACTGCTCGTTGATCTTTGGTGGGGAACGCTTGGGCGTATCTTGTATAGTGGTCTGTAATCACTAGTACGTTACCGATGCCCCGGGAGTCTGGCTCGATGCACAAGAAGTCCATACACACCAAATCCATGGGTCCTGAGCTTTTCAGATGTGCCATGGGGGCCGCCCGAGTGGGAAGAGTCTTCCCCTGTATGCAGCGAGTACACTGTCGGCAATGCAATTCCACGGATTCTCGCATCTTCGGCCAGTAGAATCGGTCCCGAAGTAACCCGAACGTTTTGTCAACGCCCAGATGGCCATGATCATCGTGTAGGGCCCTGAGAACCATATTCCTCAGAATCTTAGGCAGGAATAGCTGCCGCCGGTCGGGATGATTATGGTATGGTATGACCCGATACAGGAGGCAGTTGTACAGTTCGAACTTTCCAAACTCATTCAACAATAGTTTCACCAATTCTCTGGGAGCTTGCTTAAGAATAGAAGAATTTCCTTGTTGCAGGGCCTGGCGAGCTAATTCCACCACTGGGTCTTGAATTTGGTGCTGCACCAACTCTTTCCAGGAAATGATTTTGTCCTCCGTAATGTTCATTCCCTCCAAGCCTCGGTAGGCCCGGGGAACTGCGCGGGATTGACACCCTAACGAGTCGGCTACTCTTAGCTCCGAGAATGCTACCTGGTCATTGACTATTGCGGCTAGTGAGCATAGAGCACGTATGCCAGGCCCCGGAATTTCTTCCCACACCTCCGCATCCCGGATAGGTTGGAGCCTAGGTCTCCGTTACAAAGCATTGGCCCCAACGTTGGTGGGCCCTGGTTTATACTTGAGGTTGAACCGATAGTTAGCCAGCGCCGCCAACCACCGGTGACCTGTCGCGTCTAGTTTGGCGGACGTGTTGATGTACGTCATTGGGTTATTGTCTGTCCGGACTTCAAACTGTACCCCATACAAGTAATCGTTTAACTTGTCCACTACAGCCCATTTGAGGGCTAGGAACTCCAACTTGTGGACAGGATAGTTCTGCTCACTAGGGGTCAAGCTTCGGCTCGCCTACGCCACGGGGCGGAGCCCTGTGTCATACTTCTGGTGCAATACTGCTCCCAGTCCACTGAAACTGGCATCCACGTGTAGCACGTATTCTCGATCAGGGTCGGCATAGGCCAGCACTGGGGCCTGCGTTAGACTGGTTTTTAGTTTCAAGAAAGCTTGCTCACAAGCAGAGGTCCATTTTTCTCCAAACGGCGTTTGCGCCGTGGTGTTTTTCCAGCCCGTGTCTTCAGGATAGATCTTTAAGAGGTTATTCAAGAGTTTGGCTTTGCTTCAGTAGCCCTCAACGAATCGCCGGTAGTAGCCACAGAACCCCAGGAAGGATCGAAGTTCTTGGACGTTATTGGGCCTGGGCCAATTCACCACGGCCTCTATCTTCCCTGGGTCGGTGGATAACCCTTCAGCTGATACAATGTGGCCCATGTAGGTCACTGACGTGTGGCAAAATTTGCATTTATACAGGGACAGTTTGAGCCCCTCCTTCTGAAGTCGATCCAACACCTTCATTAGCTGCTCCTCATGCTCCTCCAGCGTTTTCCCGAACACTATAATGTCGTCCAGGTACACCAAGCATTCTTGCGGGTTCATGTCTCCCAATGTTTGTTCCATTAACCTCTGAAAGGTTGCAGGAGCCCCGCAAATCCCTTGCGGCATACGGGTGAACTGGTAGAACCCTAGCGGACAGATGAAGGCTGTTCTCTCCTGATCTTCCAGATCCATGGGCACTTGATAGTACCCCGACCTCAGATCTAGTACACTGAACCCTTTACTTCCCGTCAAGGCGTTCAGAAGGTCCTCGATGCGTGGGAGGGTGTACTGATCAGGTACCGTATGATTGTTCAGCGTCCTATAGTCTACGCAGAGACGACTGTCCCATTCTTCTTGCGAACCACCACGATGGGGGAGGCGTACGGACTGCGTGACCCTTGAACTATACCAGCTTTCTCCATTTTGGCTAGCAGTCTCCTCACCTCTTCCACGTCTTGGGGTGCTATGCGACGGGAATGCTCCCAGAACGGTGCGGTGTCGCTCAACCGAATGGTGTGGCGGGCGCTGCAACTGCACCCCACATCCATATCACTCGTGGAGAACACCTCCCGTCGTTCTTACAGCTTGGTCTGCAGTCTTCTTCTCCAGTCCTCCATTAGCGGCGAATCTCCGAAGTCAAATGCCAACAGGGGAGTTACTGCATGGGTGGTGGCCACCAGGCGTTCACCCACGGCCTTTATTTCTGGAGTCACGGGGTAGATTCGACCCAAAGGCTGCCGGCGATCAATGCACATGGGGTACGGGGAGATGTTTTGCACATATACCCAAGTCCGAGCCGGAATTTTCCCCGACCATTTTTTTACTGAAGCTAATACTGCGTAGCCGAGCCGCTGATCATCCCGTGTCGTGCTTTCCAAGGAGAATAGCTGATCCTATGGCAGGATAGTCTGGCAGGGTAGTGACAGGCGGCGATCATCATTCTCCCTTCCCCAAGCCCCGCTCTTGACTGTACAGCATTACATGCTCCTCTTCAGTCACAATTTTACCGCAAGCCACTTGTAATGCCGGACACGTAGCTAGAGCCAGCAACGGGGCTTCACCCATTTCCTGATAGTACATGCGGATCACTGATTGTACAATGTTGGTGTTGGTTCCCATAATTATCGGAGTACTGGGATGATCTTGTGGTTCTGGACACACCAAGGCTTCCACTTCCATGGGATGGTGCTTGCCGGTGTTCAGCTGGGGTATGTCCAAGTCTACCTTCACCACTCCATCGATGGGGTAGTCTTCGTGGCTCAGCCCTCTCAACCGTAAGGAGTCAGCCGATAACAGCGTCAGTCGGTGTAAATGCTGATCGTTGAAGGGTCGATACACTATGGTCACCTGAGACCCCGTATCCATCAACACAGAGGCATAGATGCCTTCAATCACCACCCTGACGATGGCGGCTGGTCCGATCCGACTACTCGTCGAGGGCTGGGCCGCTGCCCCGCCGTCCTGTGGGGTACACAGCATGGACTTGGCGGGCCAAGACGCCGTTTTCCGTAGGGAAGGGCAGCGCGCTCGAAGATGCCCCATCTTTCCACAAGCATAGCACTGGAGTTGACTGAGGTAGGCGTTATCTCGGAAGGGTGGCGAGGTTCGTCCCGACACAGGGCGCTCCCGGGCAGCTGCAGGCGCCTCCAAGTCCTCCTCGTCGGGGTCCCCATCCCCGGACGTCTCGGCTTTAGCTTCCGTCTTCTTGGTATCTTTGATCCCACCCGTTGCCTTCTTTCCCGGGGTTAAGTCACGCCCCAGCAGCACAGTCTCATGTGCTTGGACCCGGTCCATTAGGTCGTCAAACGCCAATGCTTGACCTGGCACGAGGCAGCCGCTGACGCGTACGGACACCGGATGCAATGGGAGGAGCCCCCTCAGTAGCTGGGTGGTGCGCAGTCCGTCGGCATCCACCTTCTGCACCACCCCTTTTCTCACCAGGGTCCATAGATCCAGATGCAGACGTCTAAGGAAGTCAGACACCATCTCTCCCTCTTTCTGAGCCAGAGCATGGAACTTGGCCATCAGGGCGAAGGCATCCACAGGGACCCCATATGTCTTGGTAAGGCAGTAAATGGTCATCCCGATAGCATTGCACCATGTGGGAAGCTGGGGGCCGCAGGCACTCAATTATGCGCTGCCTCCGGATGACATCTGTGCATGACCATTCCGGAAGTACCTGTTCTGTGTGGTCCAGCCATTCCTCGAATCCGACTTCTCCCAGGGGAGTGGGTTTATCCTCAGAGAACGCCTTCAGCTTTCAGTATTGGAGGGACTGCGTAGTGTGGTGAATGGCTTCTGCAAGCACAGGGATGGAGGCATTATCCAGCCGGCTACCCCCAACAGGGGAATAGGCATCTAGTCTTGACAGGCTGGTTCTGCTCAGCGCGGGCCTAATGGCCGAGGGGGTGAAGGAAGTACCTAGGCCCATTGCGGCGGGCCATTGGGGGGTCAAGCCGCTTGCAGGCGTACGGACAGGACTGGACATGACGGTACTTGATGGACCGGGGTGGCCCCTCTGGGGGGGTGGACGCAGCCAGGGGTTCGGCGGGGTCCACCGGTACTATCGGACATTGAAAGCCGGGGGCGTTGGGCAGAAGTAGTACTGAGGGCAGGGAGTTAGGGCATATATCCCGGTCTGTAACGAACAGTATTTTACGCCAGGCACATTCCCCGTCATAATAGTGGTCTTTCACTCAGGCAGTTTCTAGGAGCGGAAGTTTCCTGACTTGATCTGTCACTGTACCCAGGGAGAAGGTAGCGGGAACGTGTCCCAGGCCGAAGGCACGTGTTAAGGGAATTTCATGCCTCAGGCTGCGAGGGCACAAAGATGGCGGGAACAAAAATTGGTTGCACAGTTGAGAAAAAAAATGTATAGGGCACCCCAGGTCTGAGATCTCAGCAGCGTCTCCAAATGTAGCCCTTTTTCTGACACTCTAAAGAGACTACTGGTCACTGCACACACCTGCGGCTCCAGGAGATCTGAGCCTCCGCTAGCTGGGAGCCTGGGGTAAAACTTAATTAGTGCAGCGCCTCCACTTACCCAGGATCCCCATCGTGTAAGATTTCCCTGGGCAAGAAACATACCAACACATGATTGCAACCAGTTTTACTGTAATGACGATAACCTTAGTACTCTATAATTTGCATCTACACATGACATACACACTTATACTCTAACACTGCTAACTAGTAAGGTCCTTATGACCTTAGTGGCTCCGCCACACTCCTACAGAGTATTGTCCTTGAATAGTAGTGGCTCTGCCACGCTCACAATGAGTATGTCTCTGTCCCCTCACCGCGTGCCCCATACACCGTGTCCTTGGGTTTAATAGAAAGGATTGCTCCGTGTACTAGGCCTTTGGCCACTCACTAGTGTCCCCAAAAGAGTTACGCCTAAGGCGGGATCAGCGCCTGTTGACCGGTGTTGGTGCACTTGCTGTAAATACCTGCTGGTCACGGCAGTGACCGGTAACACTTCGAAAAGGATCCGATGACTCCTCTGCTTGTCTTTGATGTCCGCTGTGCAGCTGTCTGGTCCCAAACAGCTCACCAGCAAACCTGCTCCGCACGCTTGTCCCTAACTTTCTACACAGTAAGGTGACTGATCGCTACCACTATGGGAGTCCCTGCAGCACAGCAACCTACTGTGGCTCAGGGATTTTTCCTAAGGGCCTGCGGGGTAAAGCTAGCCTACGCAGGTGGGTCATGGATCCCTGCACGCATACAACCTCCTCCTTTACCTTCCGGATCCCCTCTGACTAGCGTGGTCTCTCCCCCACGCTTCCCTTTCCTCTTCCCGTAATCCTAGCCTTCTGATTGTCTCCTCACATCAGATGACCACTCTTGAGCTCATGGGAGTTGTAGTTCCTCAACGGAGCCTTTCTCTTACAGCCCCGTCGTTCGCGCGCTTCCATTGAGCATGCGCGACTTTCCCACTCTCTCAGTGCCCTCTGTAAGGTTGCGCAACAACATGGCGGCGCCCTATACTAGCGTGCCGCCGCGGAACCTGCCACACTCCCACCGAGCGCATATGGGAGGTTTCTAACACATCCCTACATATATATACATACATGTGTAGCCCTCTTTCCTGCTGATATAGAGAGACTACTAATGCTGTATATACCTGCTGGCTCAGCGAGATCTGGGCCTCTAATAACTGGGAGCCTGGGGTAACAATATGTACTTGGCAGCGCCTCCACTTGCCCAGTATCCCAAATAAGTAAGATTCCCTTGGACAAGAATAATGATAATAATCCACAACGTTGTAACCTTTTACTATTAATTGAATGCAGAGCATGAACATACACATATCACCCGTATGACCAGTGCATACATATATATAGCAATGCAATAATTAGATATCAGTGGCCTTGCCACACTTCACCTTGGAATAATGTCCATTACCCAACACCGTGTGCGCCCACACCGTGTCCAATGTACTCTACCAGTCCCTTGGTCACTTAACCCGAGTGTCCCCAAAGAACCCTCCCCAAGGCAGGATCAGCACCTGCAGGTACCGGTGTTGGTGCACTTATATACTACCTTCCGACCGCTCCAGCAGCCGGTAACAGTACTTTGCAAAGGATCCGCCGATCCAGCGTAGTCTCTCACGAGTAGTTGCTTGACTGCAGCAGCTTGATCCCAAACCACTGACAGCACAGCAGCGCAGGAAGAATACTGTGTCCCTGTCTGCTACTACAGTAAAGGGTATGCTGTCCCTATCTATGGCTGTTCCCTGCAGTACCACAAGCTGGTGGTGACTCAGGGTCTGCACTAGGGCCTAAGGGAAATCTCTGGCCTATGCAGAGGGTCACTGACCACCTGCAACACACAACTCCTCTCCCCTTGCTCCTCCAGGACCCTCTGCTAGCGTGGTCTCTCCCCCACGCTTCCCTTTCCTGCCTGCCAGCAATCCCTTCACTACTATTCATTCCCTGGTATCATGTGGCTCTGCTGAGGCTCATGGGAATTGTAGTCCCACCTCAGAGCCTCCTCTCTATTGGCCAGCCATTCGTGCGCTTACACTGCACATGCGTGATTTACCAGGGGTGCTCTGCCACACATCTGCACTGCGCATGCGCAACGATCAAACATGGCGGTGCCCTATGCTTTCCGGGCCGACACGGAGCCTCCGAAGCACCGGAGCGCTCCCTGCTCTGCCCCCACCCTCCTGAATTGCCAGCGAGTCTGCCGCTCGTCACTACAGCACCTGCAACGGAGGTACAACGGGGGTGGGGGGACAGGGGAACACCACTACACATGCACCTACAGCAGCGGCAGCTCTTATTCGAGCAAATGCCGCTGGCTGTATGAGGCTGGGAAGCGGGTAGCCGCGGCGCGTGGCGGCGCACTGTGACGTCACAGTCACAAGCGCGCCCGGCTTCCCCGTCTTCCCCGGCTTCCCCAGGCTTCCCCGACACCCCTGGAGTTCAAATCTAGGTAAGCGGGGGTGCGGGGAAGCAGAGGGGCAAAGTAGAAGCCGGGTTCGGGGTGTCTTTGGGGGGGTAATTGCGCGCGATGTGGAGGGGGGGTGCGTGGGGGAAACGCGGCGGCGCGCGTTTTTGACTGGCGGCAGCTGGGGTAGATCCCGGCATGCCGCCGGCATTCACTCGAATTAAAGATGTCGCTACTGTATATACATATATATATCCTACAGGTAGCTAATAATAAGCACTTAATTGAAAACTGCACAGTCCTTACCCGTTATGACACAAGGAGTGATCACCAATTGGTTCACTGCAAATTATATCTGAATGGGAAGATGCAAAGAAGAAAACTGATTAAAAAGAAAACCAAAACAGTCCACTTCAAAAACGTCAAGAATAACAGCAGAGCAGTTCAACTAGAGCTGGAAAATCGCCTAAGCGTGCTCGAATTGCATGGGGACACTTTAACAAACAAAACATGAGGAACTAATGAAGATTGTAGTTGAAAGCTCAGAAAATACTAGAGGAATTGCTATTCAAAAACAGGCTAACAAAATATCAGATGAGAAAAAAACAGTTACAAGAAATCACACAATCCCAAGCTGTAGAAACAAGAATTGAAATGTAAAGCTGTGCAAGATTATCTACAAAGGTATAACTGAAGATGTAAAAAAATGTAACTGTGATACTGTATGGTGAAGAAGACAATTGTAGATGGAATTACAACTGAAATCTTCATATACCGTAAGGAGAGAAAATCCTTGCAAACTATTTTACATGCTGCTTGAAGAACAAGAAAATTCAAGAACAATGGAGAAATACCATAGTTATTCTCAACCATTAGAAAGTAGACAAGGAAGACCTCAAGAACTACATACCTGTCAGTCTACTTACAATCACTACCAAGAGTTTTACCAAGACACTTGCTAATCGGCTGCAACAGACCCTGGATTTTGCCCAGCCTAGAGAACATGCATGATTTTGCAATGGATACAACACAATAACCCACATACATCAAATTCCGTTAAAGTGGAGTTAATATTGCACCCGGTTAAAACAAAAAAATTGCGATTCGACACCTCCTTACAGCACGTAATACACTTATGACTCCACTATATGATAACCCAGAATTTGGTCCAGGAATGGGCCGTAATAGGTTTATAGACTGGAAAACAGCAGGTGTCACAAGATTAAAAGATGTAGGCTCAGAGGGATTTCCCAGACCATTCCAATATTTCCACAAAGAAAAGGCTATCCCAAAAAATCAGTTCCTCCAATACCTTCAATTGAAGGCCTTTTATAACAAAATCCGACCCCCCGAATTGCTAACTAGATTGTTTTTAGTTGTAGGCAGATAAAGAGAGTCAGATAACTATAAAGTTTATTTAAAACCAGAGACAGACCATGAAACACAGACAGAGCTCAGTGCTACATCCATTAACACAGATACACGGTACAGTGCCTATATATATATATATTAAAAGAAAAGAGGAAAGAACTGCTGCGCTAGCTTGGAAACCGGACAGATGGATAAATCCACAAAAAAAGGCGTTGTTAACCGGGTGAACCAGTGTGAACTAAATAATATAACAGTATGCAAAAATGGACTAACAAACAAAACAACAACAAACACACAGACAAAGAAAAATCAGGGGGGGGGGAAGGGGGAAGGGGTATATCAATCCGGCTCCTGCTGCGGACGCACAATCTCCTCCTGATGCTCAAATCCCGCGAGAGTTGGCAGCCGGGGATGAGACTGGATACCGACATGGCAGGCTCTGCTCTATTTGCTGATAGTATAAGGATAACCACAGCGGACGGGCTCCAGAGTGTGGCGGATGATAGCCAAAAGTACTTAGATGAATAAATGTACAGTTTAAAGTCCAGTAAGAATCCTTCCCTAAGCGTTTCGTCGCTGCATGCGACTTCCTCAGGGGATAACAGTTTACTAATACAAAACCACATTTATAGACCAATGCTAAAAGATAAATTTAAAACACATGAGTAATGGTTAATTGCTTACATGATTAACTTTTGGGGCTGGGTAAGAGGAAAACATGGAAAGAAACATGAGGTTAATCGGGGAAACATATAAAGAAACCTAATAAAACATAAAAAACCTAATGAAACATAAAAAAACATAAAAAATCCCTAATAAATATAAATATAAAACCATTAGATAGATATTGATGATACATATATTTAAAAAAATACTGATAAAACAATAATGCTGTTAAAAACATAAATAATTCAAATTGCAATATGTTAATAATAAAAATGAAATAAAAATATATATAAAAAGATATCTTTTGAATAAAATGGTCTTTTAGTTTAACCCTTTGGCCAAAGTGTTGTAAGCCCTTGAGCCCCTCCAAGGCAGACCACATCTCAAGGGTCCTAACACTAAAATAAATTCTTAATAACCTGTACATTACCAGGAAGAATGATTTATAATAAATCTGTCAAAATTAGTTGCATAGTTCTAAGTCTGATTGAAGCTCTTATTAACCTGTACATTACCAGGAAAAGCACTCTGTATTAGATTTGTCGCAATCAAACTGTATGCAGGTTCCCATGAGTGTGGAGGTGAAATGGAGTGAGCTTTAAACCATTTAAAAGTGGGAGGGAGTGAGCTTCAAACTGGGAAGGAGGAGCCACCCTCCAAATCAGCCAGGGCCAGTTGAACAGAATTTCAAAACATACAGAACCCCAATAAGCTGATATTGAACCCCTATTTTGGGGTTCAATATGAGCTTTTTGGGGTTCTGTATGTTTTGCAACTATAAAGTTTAGACAGAAAGCAGATGAAGAAATAAATAGAAGAAGTTGACACAAGAGGAGCAGGCAAGAATATTCCAGAAGGAGAGGCAGAGAGAATTGGGGACCTCATAAGGTATTAAAGAATAGTGATGGGAGACAGAGAAAGGAGGGGGGGGGGGTGAGAGAGGAGAGGGGAAGGGAGGCGGGAGAGGCATAATTTATGAATAGTAATTTTAATTACTGTAACCCGTGCAAAGCCAAAATTATCAAAACTAAGCCATTAAGTTCATTGATTGTCACAGTAGCTACCTAGACCCAAAATTTCCCAGTATATTGACTATTATATAAATAGGAAAGATAGGGCTTGTGCCAGCTTGGACTAGGTGATAAATAATTTCTGGTCATTCATCTCCTTCCAATAAATATCAGAACTTAATGCATGGCAGTTTTTACCTAAAAATTCAGTTTTGTGCCCGTTTTTTATTGGATCCTAAGCTTTTAACGACCAGATTAAAAATTCCCTTATTTTTTTCCAATGCAACGTTGATGTATTGCACGATAACAATAAGGCACTTTTTGGCACTAATACCAAATGTTCGTTTTCGCTTACCGCAGGTTGATGTATCCGGGTCTAAGAGTTTAATGATTGCAGATATTATACAATCTGTATTTTATTTGTACTGATGTGTTTACAGGGCCCTAGGTCATCAAAAGGCATGAACATCATTGAATCAGTAAATACACCAACACTGTGTATTTCACAATATGCATGTTTAAAAAAATTAAATTATTTGCTCTTCAGGAGAAAGAAGCACACATTTCCCTTTCCAAACTGACATACAGAACATTTTTGGAAAATGTATTTGTAACCCCCTTTTCGGGATACCTAGGGTAGTGATAGGACAGGCCCTCCAGCCAATCACTGTGAACCATGGAAGGGATTCATCTAATTGGGTCTGAGGAAGGATGAGGCACTGGAAGAGCCAAGAGAGACACGGGGCAGGAACTGAGTTGAGAGGTCAGAGCTGGGGATGAGAGAGCGCTACGAGTCTCTGTCCCAAGCAGAGCCAAGACAAGATGGAGCAGTGTGGTGGCAGAGCCATTCCATCCCCAGCACCAAGCAAAGCAAGGAGCGTAGAACAAGGGCATAGAAGAGCACAGAAGACCCTAATAGGGTAAACCTTTTAATTAAATACATACTGTAATGTACAAGTAACAGATATGCAATTATCAGATGTAATTACCAGATGTAATTACCTCTACATGATTTCATTAAAAGGTTTACACCATTAGGGTCTTGTGTGCTCTTCTACTCCCTTGTTGTACAGTACCCATTTGAGCTACAGGAGGTTTGGAAACACCTCTCGGAGGAAGACTGTACCAACCCCCATTGTGGACTCCTTCATCCTGGATTGTTAATACCACAGGTGTTTTTTTCCTGTCTTTTGTTGACACTGCACTCTAGCTACAAGGTTTAGCACATTTAGGATACCGTTTTCTAAAACATTGAGTGTCCCTCAAAGAGTGTGGTAGGACTATCCCGCCAAGGAGAGGATCTGGGTCTGTTAGTCATCCGCAAGGACAAATGTTCATGAATCACCCTGCAGTATTCTTTTGGAACTATATACTACCAAACCTTTTCCTTAGTGAAGCAACAGGCCTGCACCTTTAAACATCAGAGTAAAGTGAGCTCAATGTTGTGCTGGCACCGGAACTGAACAATGACATTGGGAGGACACTAGCGCAGCGCTGTATAAGTGCATATTGATTTCCCTGTTTAGAATAAGTGTATACCAAGTGTATGTAGGGCCCTCAAAGCAGAGGGGCCTTGATATGATTATTGTGTTCATGTATATGTTTATCTAAACACATGCCAGTAAAAAGCCTCGTTATCCCAAAGCACGTGTCTTTCTGTAGTTGTCTAACCCGAGCCAGGCCTAGTGCTGACGGTTCACCATCTAACACACGCAAGGCAAGGCCCCTATCCTGGTATCACCACACTAAGATATTGAGAATACATAGGGGTTACATATTCAATATTGAAGAAGCAGTTCATACTGTAGTATCGAAATCATTAATGTCAATGAGATGACTCAAACAGTACAAATTAGTTGCTGTTCTATTTGGAACTTAGCTGGAACAGAGCGTTCTGCCAGCTCCGTTCGTCAAGTACTTTAAACAGGTGTTTCAGTTGATTGTGAATAGCAATTTTTGTTTTAGGAATGCACTTCAGTGATTGGAATTAAATTCTGCCAGAACATTTTTCTTACAGGCATGAGGCCTGAACCATTCTTTTACAGAATATATAAAATATTCTACACATTCCCTTACCTTAAGAAATGTAAATGTACCTGTAAGTAATGTATCCATCCTGTCAATTGCAATGTTACTTGTTTGTCACTCAATGTAAAAAAAAAAAGATGTTTTCTAGTAAAATAAACCTGATGCACATAGTAGGTGGAAACAGGGTTTCTTGCAGAATTTTTTTTGGGGGGGGAGGGGGACACGGGGTGGTTACAGAGGCCCTGCGCTTCCCCAAAGGCATTTAAATTAAATGCTGGGGATCGCGCAAGGCCTTAGTAACTTTACTCACCTTAACTTTTGAGTGATGCGTTGCCATGGCATCAAATGACGCAGTGTGGTCCCATGATGTTGCGTTGCCATGGCAACGTGATGTCACACGACGCTGTGGCGTCATTTGACATCAGAGTCGAGCGGGAAGGGGGGTGGCACGAGCAGGGGGTGAGAACAGGCAGGGGGCGCAGGGAGCAGAGTTTGTGCACCCCTACCCTAGAGGAAGCTTAATACATGGTTTTGTTATTACATGCCAAAACATTTCTGGCTATCCTTTATATATTTTAGCTATTGATTGTCACTGGTGACGGTTATACAATTAACTATATACTGTAGATATGATTAATAATATTCCACTGATTAACCAACAAATAAGGAATACACTCTCCATGTCTCATGTAGTTTTCTTATACTTCTATGTATTACATTTGTGGGTAGATTTAAATTAACATCATATGTCTGTCACCATGTTTATAGAAGCCAAATGCATATATGTATATTCCTTACTTTTTTTTATATTACTACAACTAATTATGCTAATTGGATGGTGCTTTGAGTCCCTATACGGATTCTTCTATTCTTCTATTTTAATCCCATAGGGTGTCTAGAATTTTATATTAAAAGTGTATAATGTTTGTTTTATTTGAGGGTTTTTTAAATGTTCTATGTATCTTAGGTATTTTATTATATCAGTGTGTGTAATTAATTTATAGATAGGAGTCATTTGTATATACCCATTGACTTTCATGCATCCAATCCTCTATCACATTACATTGTAAAAAAAGGGAAGTTCCAATAATGCAGGGGATATATTAGACCCTTAGGTGTGGGTGGGTGTCATTACTTCTGAGGTAGCACTTTTTTCTCTCGCGAAATGTATGAGGGTTTGGAGCCTTGCCAGTGATCTCAGAGAACGGAGTGAGGATTGACAACAACCCTTCCCCTGTTTCCGGGCAGCCGGTACCGGAAGTACCACGCGAACGAGATGGATGTTCACGGAGCTGGAGTGGTGAGACTGCAGCCCACCCGGCTTTCGGGACATCCCTATGACACACTGCCGGTTTATATCTAGACTCCTGTAAGGCTTGAATTTGGAGGTTATTTTCTTTGACTTAAGTAAATACTTTTCCATCTGCACTACTGTGTTTTTCTCTTTCTTTGAGAATACCGGGACCACCCAACACCAACATCTATCTGTTACAGAGTGCCACAGATTTGGATATGCTTATATTTATTTCTAGATTGTGAGTAGGAACATTAGAGGTTTTTCAACACATTTTACCTCACTTGTCTCATCTCTACGTAGTTCTTTTTCTCTTCACTCGGTACAGTCCCCCGCTCCCTTTAACTTCTGGAGAATGTTATACAAACCTCAGCTTTTAAAGCAGAACTCCCGCTTACTGATTTTAGTTTTTCCATTAATTTACATAATTTTAACTGGTGTTCTTCTGGAGTTTAACAGTGCTAATTGTAGCTCTGGTGACTCCCTGGTTTCATAAATATTACCGGGTTACTTGCATGTGGTTTCCTCCCCTTTATAGAAATCAAAATGGCGCCAAATGTTGTAGGTCCTGTGGGCCATTAGCAAGCCATGATGTTATTGGGGAGAAAATGTTTGTCCTGGAAATAACATTGACAACTAAATCAGTAAATAGCTACAGAACTAGGGGGTCCAAACTGCAACAGTATTAAAGATAAAGGGAGATTCCAATGATGCCCAAATCGGCATTACCACAGTGTAATGTATAACCCCTATAATCTCTTATAATGAAGCAATTGATAACTTACAAACATCAGCTATTCTGAAAACTGCAGTCATCGTATGCACATTATATTTGTATCTGTCTACAGTATATCGCTTGAATCCTTCTTACTGGGGCCATCATTTCTCAATTTTTTTAAAATGTTAAAAAAATCAGTCAGGTCTGAGATGGCATAAACCTCTATTTCTTATGGATTTTCATTAAATATAGAAAACTTGATTTAATAGTATTTTTTATGTTTTATGTAGGTTACATATATCTATATAAAGAAAAAGGGTAAATCACTGCCCCTCAAAAAAACAGAAATAAATTATGCAGAATAATAACCAATGAAAATTAAATGGGTATCTTAAGGTAAAAGATGAAATCACTAGCAAGAATGAACCAGAACTATGGATGTGGTATATGAAAACAGACACCACCAAACCCACAATACATGGCCAGGAAACAAACAAACAATGAGACAGATGTACAAACAAAAGACAGAGACACAAAAGGAAGGTAGGAAGGGAGGGGGAAAGAAACAAAGGGAAACACAAACACACACAAAATAAAAAATAAAAATAAAAGAACCGGACCAAAATGGGGCCAAAAAAATACAAATAAAATACTGGAATCAAAGTAAAAAATAATAAGTTATTTTTAACTCCAAGCTGCTCTCCACAGGATCACACCTAATCCACCACACAATCTATAAAACAAAGAAGGAGAGCACGGGCTCTATAGCGTGATTCCATAAGATAAAAACAATTTATTGACACCAAAGTAATCCAACTACTCACAAGTGTAGCTGGTACATAAGCATAGAACAGAATAGGATAATTCCTTGCGTATCAGGTGAGGCCAGTGTTGGGAACACTGTGTGCTAGCTGGCTGCTAACGCATATCCGCTTCCAGTCACGATCGCGATCACATGTTGAGCCCACAGAGCTCTTCCTCCAGAACGGAGTGCACGACTCAAGGTTTCTAATGCAAGTCGGAACTCAGCCGACGAAACACGTAGGGTGTTTGGACATTCCATAGCGTCATTGTGCTACTGATACTGGGGGATGCAGGGAGCTTAGGAACCTTGAGCCATGTACTCCGTTCCAGAGGAAGAACTCTGTCGGCCCACCACTTGATCGTGTCCGAAAGCAGTTACGCATTATCAGCCCAGCAAGCGGTGTTCCTGACACTGGCCTCACCTGATACCCAAGGAGTGATCCTATTCTGTTCTATGCTTATGTACCAGTTACAGTTGTACAGTTGTGAGTAGTTGGATTACTTTGGTGAAAATAAATTGTTTTTACCTTACGGAATCACGCTATGGACCCCTCGCTCTCCTTCTTTGTTATATATATATATATACTGTATAAGGAAAAAAAGAGGAGAGAGCGCACGCCCATAGCGTAAAATTGTAGATTTAATGAGGGGAAGGGGGGGAGGGGGGGTAAAAAACGCACTTACAAAAGTACAAAAGTGCGTTTTGTAAGTGCGTTTTTTACCCCCCCTCCCCCCTTCCCCTCATTAAATCTACAATTTTACGCTATGGGCGTGCGCTCTCTCCTCTTTTTTTCCTTTTAGATACCTTGTGGACGTGGTTTGTTCACATTGAGAGCTGCCGGAGACCCTGCATACCAGCACCCATATATTTTTACTGGAACTATTTGAGGACTGGTTTTTCTCTTTTTTTTGCTTTTTTCTTTATATGTTGTTTTATATTTGGTATGGGCCTACTATATGATTTTTAGGTTTTTGTATAAAATTGCTTATGTTATCTAGGGATACACCCACAATAGTTCACATTTGATTTAGATTTATTTGAGCAATTACATCCACACTGGTTCACTTCAATCAGAGGCGCAGCTTTTTGCTTTTTCTGTTTGTCCTATATATATATATATATATATTTTTTTTAATTTTTTTTTTAATATATGAATAACATATTCCCTTTGGAAACTATATTCAGAAGATGCACCAAAAGTATAATACAAGAAACATATAATTGATAACTCTGCCCAATTTTAAATTTAAAAAATCCCCACAAAAGTTTGACGTGAGTACAAAACACTTTTCATGAGCTTAATACATATGCTGGGAATCAGCGAGCTCGGATGCGGGTATCATACTGTACCCAATCCTGTGTTATCTTACATTCCAGTCAACCACAGTTAACACCGTATCGGGAGTTTGATAAATCTGTCTCCATATTTCACTTAATACTTTCTTTTTAAAAGCTGTAAGAAAGAGGAAATATCTATAATGTCAATCAGAAAAGTTATTGACAACATAAATGTAACATGCAATTATCAACTGCCTCTCCTATCTACAGTAAATCCATCACAACATGTAGTATTATATATTTTGACATGTAATTACTATTTTTTGCTTCGTACAGTATGTTCCATTTAATTGATGTTGCAATTCTGAATATATGCTATCAATTGGACTTTAAAGGATATCCAACCCAATTGTTCTCTCAGATTCCTAGAAAATGTGTCCTTTCGGTACATCATTTTAAATCCTTAATTCCTTGTTGTATTTCCTGACAATGAAACGTTAATATATTATAGGAAAAATGTCCCTGTCTGTTGTATGCACCGACTGCTTATTCCTCTTCAGGATGATTTTAAACATGTATCATATCCTGTGCAGTAATTTATTGATACATAATTATCAAGCCCAGAAAGGTTCCTCACTTCCCTGCACAGTTTTCATATCAAGCATGAATAACCTACTGTAGGGTGCCCTCATACTGTAATGCCTGGAAGAGTGGCCATGTGCAGTAGAACAGAAATACAGTAGTAATAGCCATCAGTTCTTGTAGTGGCTTAAGGCTATTCCATCTGATCTTTCTGAAACAGTGTTAATTCCACAGAGTCCCTGAGGATGGAAATGTGTGCAGCTGTGTGCACCAAGTATCTACTAAATTGCAGAAGTATTTTTCTTTGGCAAAAAGACTGTAATGTGTATAACGAAAGTGGAATGGGGAACGTCCAGGCAGGCAATTTTCCATCCACTACTCCAGATGGTGAGTGGCCTGTCCACTAGAACATACAGTATTACTCACACATAAGGGTAGTACTTTCTTCTGAAGTTGTCACCTACAGAAAACTGCTAGAATTATGACTAATTGGATACTTATTTGCAGTTTGCCTGCCTTGTTTCTGATGACTTGTCAGATATGAATAATTTCAAAATACGACTACTAGAATACACTGCAGTTTAAAAAAAAACATTTGTATTAAAGCAGCTCAATTATTATTATATTTTTTTTGAGAGGGGGGTTGTTTAAATACTTGAACTGGGGGCTCACTCAAAGATAATCCTCCAATGCCTTGTTCTCAGGGACCCTCGGTTTCTAAACTATAACTGTAACTTAGTCTTGTTTACCGGGTCAGAATACTTGCCAGGTGGACAGTTGGTTTCATTAATTAATAAAAAATTTAAAAATAAGTATAGCCAGGTCCCCCCTGGGTTCCCATTAGCTCCTTTACCTCCGCTGTGGCCGGGGAGAGATGCGATAGTGTGGGCGCCGCCGGAGGCAGAAGCTAACCCGCCGTTAGTCGGGGAGGCAAAGCGGCTTGCGGTCGGCAGTGTAGCCACTGGGGCTGCCGGACATGTGAGGTGCAACAGCCAATAGGGCTGCTAGGATTTGGCACGCTGAGAGGACCGCGCCAGTCGGGTGAGGGAGCAGCAACGAATAGGTAGTGTCTCAGGAGCCAGTGGCCCTGAGACTATGCCTAGTTTGCTCCCTTAGGTCCCAGGTAGGTCCTGGGTACCACTTAGCTTGTGGGTGCTTCACGGACCAGCCCATAGATAGGGACCATTGCCCCTCTTATTCAGGGACACAGCCAGGATGCTGTGCAGAGATTTGCGGCCTGTGGTTTGGACTCAGACCACCACCGCAAGGCAGAGACTATTAAGGTGGGACACTCCAGCTGGAGGTCACCCCACGTGGAGGAAGACACCATCGCTGACGGCGACGGCATGGTACAGACGGTCCCCTTTCCTTAGTCAGCGATACCGGGTGCTGGAGCACCTGGCAGGTATCATACAGTCAACAAGTGCACCAACGATACACTCTTACTGTGGGCAGCGCTGTCACACACAGGTGGAGTGGGAGAGACAATTGGGGCTGGACACTGGTGCCCCCAGCACCCGAGTATTGTAGAGTTACTGCATATCTGTGTACACATATGTATGGTGTAGTATGTATTACTTGCTCTGGTTATAAGTTGCATGTTCAGTTAACCTGTCAATATATACTGCGTGTGTATTTATTGTATTGGTCCTGTGAGGGGCTTATCCGGATCCTTGCCAGGTGGAGACGCTGTCACCGGAACCAACCAGGTACACCCCAGGCTCCCAGCAGCTGAGGTTCAGACCTCCTGTGAGCCAACAGGTAAAACGCATTACATTACACTCAGTAGCAGTCTCATCTCCCAGAGGGTGGGGGAAACAGCGCTACATGGACTGCTGCTTTAAGTGATTTTATTTGCACCCTTAACTACATTAATCAGACATGTCAACGTCCATGGCCAAAGTAAGTGAGATTTATGGCATTTGGTCCATAAAATTGTATTTTCATTAAAAGAATGGTTGCTTTTTATCAGAGACTCTATTGAAGTCCACGAGCGAAGTGATGCTAAAAATCTGGGAGACTCACAGAAAATCAGCGACAAATTTATTATTGTTAAGAAAGTGTGAATAGATGTTTATATTCATGCATTCCTTAGTTTTCTTTTTGCGTCAAATTTAAGTAAATGCTTCTTTGATATGCCGCAAATTGTTACCTGGAAATGTTTAGGCCATTTCACACCTGGCGGATTTTGATGCAACAGCAAGATAAAAGGTGACACACAGAGACGTATGGTATGATATCTCATTATAATCTGTGTCATGTAATTCCTCCCTAACGTCTCCTATTGACATTTCCCAAATTATTAACTGACTGACAGGGGCAAGACTTGGATGAAAGACCTTGATACACCGATGCAAAGAGATGCACAATGAAAATGATGCAATTAAAATAACATTAGCTCCACATTTGCCTTCATACATCACCCCCAGTGACTTGGCAGAAAGA
The DNA here is from genome assembly GCF_040206685.1 of Ascaphus truei. Lineage (NCBI taxonomy): Eukaryota > Metazoa > Chordata > Amphibia > Anura > Ascaphidae > Ascaphus > Ascaphus truei. Next base: position 79,343,177 of record NC_134489.1, read on the forward strand.
GTATTTTATCATGCCACACCTACCATTCTGATGTAAATAACAAAGCAATCTTCTGTCTGGGAAAACTCTCTTAACAAGCTTGTAAACGTACACTTTAATTATGAAGCTTTCATCTTAATTAGTTTGGTATGTATGATCTAATAATTTGCATAAATTAACCCTATTTTGTATGAATTGCATACAATTACCCCCCATCCCCCCCACTGAGTACAGTTCTACACAAATCACACAATTGCTGGATAAAAATTAGCACAATGCAATTAGTAACCTGCGATTAACAAAATCCGGCAACATTCCAAGTGTGCAGCCCTACCTTTGCTATGATTACCTCTTTCCTACCTTGATATCTTCTAGTATACAGGTAGTTTTATCATCACGGACGAATAATAAATATATCTCACAGGTTTGCAATTAAATCCAACAGTCTTTAAACATGCAGAACAATTTTATTTTTGTTCCAGACATGGACTCTCCCTGTGACACATTCCTTGCTATCGAAAAAAAAAAAAGAGCAAATCGAATAAAAAGATAACCATGAACAATTATGTAATTTCAGTATGAGGTTCACAGTCTGGAAGAGCTGCATATTCAGCACTGTGAAAAGAAAAGGGACATGCTATATGAAGGGCCTGTCCACAACCCACTAAATAAAACGTTCCCTAAGGCCTAAAGGAGTGCCCTATTCTGTAGGAAAAGATAACAGCCTCTACTTCCTAATAAACACTTCTTATAACTGATATAATTTTTATTCAATCTTTGCGTATTGCATTGAGAGAGCTGTTAACAGATTTTTCTTCTCATGGGTAGAAAAGATAAGGGAGGAGAAATAATGATTTACTGATTACGAGATTGTGACAAGCAATAAGCACAACTGATAAAATACAACATTAATCAGGCTAACATGTACGGTATGAGAAACCTTTCAGATACACAGCTAATTAAGGTTTAGGAAGACTGAAATCACAGCTAATTAAAATAACAATTCTAACCATTTTCATGCATATAAATTGTCAGAGGATGTAGACCATGTGTTTCAATGCATCAATTTAATATTAGAAAATGCACAGTAAACTTACCTGTTGAGATGAAAATAAGAAATCATAGCACAGGGTGGATATATGGTCCTAATGTTCTTCTCAATAAAGAGAGCCACAAAAAAATGAAATACAATACAGTATAATTTAATTCATACTGCATGAAAAACAGAAAGAAGACCTCTTCCCAATATTCTCAATTTCCTATACTGAGACTCTCTCTATGGTGCTTATGTACAAATCTGCAAAAGAAATAAAAAATACAGGAAGCAACTCAACATGGCAGCTCCATCTACTGGTAACAAAATAAGATGCGGAAGCAGGGAATTTAATGTAATTTAAATGGGTGCAGCAGCTGCAGGAAGCATCTCATAAAGTTTTATCATGGTCATAAAGTTCATTTAAAATGTGAGATTTTGAATAAAATAAAGAAGAACATTTTTTTATTCTTCTATAATGTTGCTTTGTTGTTGTGCACGGTGAAGATGTATGCACAAGATGCATGCACAGCCTATGATATAAGAGAACTTTGATTCCTTTTATATCATTGAACAGAAGCACTGGGATTCATGTACTGTATGCAAGCTCCCACACTAACCACTTTGCTGACAACGTGATGCTATCAAGACAATATCATACAGTGTACAATTGCATCAAGGTACTTTGTTTAAGTTTTGCTCTGTTGGCGGCAAGGAGAGAGTGGGTCTATAGTGGGTTGCATGGGCGTCCGCAGGGGGCGGCAAGGGGGGGCGCTTGCCCCCCCCTGGATCCTGGGCTGCCAACAGCTGGGGACAGAGGGCACTGGCGTGACAGGATTTAGCGCGCTCACGATGTGCAAGGAAGCGCGCGCGTATCTTCCCTGCTTCCCCCCCCACCTGGGGCTTCCCCCCCCCGAGCCCGCTCACAGCCGCTCGCGGCACTTCCTGTGCCTGCTGCTAGTGAGCGCGTGACTGTCCGTGACGCAGAATCTTCCCGCTCCTCTACTGGTGGCTGCGCAGTGTCCCCCCCTCTTCCCGGGTCTCCGTGGCTGCCCACCCGCCCAGGGTGATAGTAGGTAGGTGCAGGGGTGCGGCCGCTAGGGGGGGGAGGGGTTGCCTCCTTTCCTGGTGCTCCCTCCTGTCCTGGTGCTCCCTCCTG